>NC_133659.1:172821038-173098139 GCF_037893015.1 Macrotis lagotis | reverse complement strand
ATGCTGTCCAGTTCTCACAGGCATACCACAATGAGAACAGCACAACAGCTCTCTGGACCTTCATTTTGGTAGTCAAATACACCCCATACGGAGTTTCCCAGACACTGAGCTAATCCTGACAATGTGTGTATCTACCTCATTATACTATTAACAGTATTCAGAATTTCTCCATTTGGTTGTAACCAATGACTGATGCATAATTGTTAGGTCAAAATTAACACAAGCAGCAGAAAATGGATCAGAGCCTTCCCTCTACTTTGATCTTGGCTTGTAGCATTTTCTAGTTGAAGAATTTACCATCAGTATGACAACTGACTTTGATGCCATGTTCATCCTCATTGAAGATGTTTTAACAATTTGGCTGAAAACATCATGCTCAAAATTAGCATGAGAACAAGGACTTAGTCTTGTTTCATTCACCACATGGTCAAAACATGACAACCAAATTTTGATATGATTTTCCATAAGCCCTTGCAACTGACAGTGTCAGTGACCTTGGTCAGACGTACAAATGTATATTCAGGTGGCTTTTCTGCTCCTGGCATTTTTTATGAAATTGTTGGGTAGCAAGCACTATATCGACTATTCCTCAGCACTTTCTGAAACCACAGTGATACTCAGGAAGATGATCATTTTCCAGGTGAAAAATCTGTCTGTTTAAGGAGGCTGTTAAGAATCTTGGCAGCAATGACACATACACCGAGAAAGAGAGAAAGACCCTTCTCACAGGATGATCTATTCCCTTTACTTTTATACAGATGGATAGTGGAGGCATCCTTGAACTCCTGTGGATAACCTCCTCATACCGTATGAGCCAGAAAATTTCTGTCAGCTTTAGTATGAGCAATGGACACCCCCCACCCCTTGTAAATCTGGCTCGAATAGAATTAGGAACTGGAGCTTTGCCATATGAAAGGAGCCTAATGGCATTCAAAACCATTGACTTCAACATGAGGTAAAATTGACTTCAACCTAGACCTTGGCTTCAGCAATGACAGGCTGTTGAGAAAACTATGGAAATGTTTCAACCCATTTCTCTAGGATTGTGTTCCCATCACTAATGTGGCTCCATCAGGACTGAGTAGTTGGGATGCACCGTAGGTCTTTGATACCCTAAATAGGATTGTAACTAATAGCTTAAAATTGAATTTTATCTGCCTTCTTACTCAGTCAAGTCTCTAAACTTCACTTGTAAAATTAAATGCTGCCTTCTTTTTTTAAAATTTCTATTTATTTGGGGGTAGCTAGGTGGTGTAGTGGATAAAGCACCAGCCTTGGAGTCAGGAGTACCTGGGTTCAAATCTGGTCTCAGACACTTAATAATTACCTAGCTGTGTGGCCTTGGGCAAGCCACTTAACCCCATTTGCCTTGCTAAAAAAACCTAAAAAAAATCCACTTAAAATTTCTATTTATTTTCTGTTACATGTTTTATGTTCTACTTCTTCATTAGTTCCCCCCCTTTTTTTCATTTTATTGGATTGTAATCCACTCACATTTAAAGTTATAAGGCATAGGGTCCTCCTGACTCCAAGGCTGGTGCTCTGTCCACTGTGCCACCTAGCTGCCCCCTTAAAGTTGGAATTCTTTAGGTATAAGTGTGCTCAGGTACAAAAAAATTTTATTTTGCCACTCAAATGAAAAGGATGTTATGGTTAAAAAAAAAGTTGTTATGAAAAAAGATCTGTGGGTTTTAGTCAACTACAAGCTCAGTGTGAGTTGGTGGTGTGATGAAGCAACCAAAAAAGCTAATTCAATCTTGAAATGTATTGTGGAAATAACTGAGCTAATCAGAAATAAGGAGGTGACCATTCTGCTGTACCACATCTTCTTCAGACTTCATCTGAAATATTGTGTTTTGCTTTAAGAAGGACCTTAATAAACTGGATTGTACAGAGAAACTGCATCAAAGACAGTGAAAGGCCTTAAGTCTCTGTCACATCAGGATAGGTAGAAGGAACTGGGCATGCTTAAAACTGAAGAAGAGAAGACTCATGGGGAACATGATAGCCTTCACTTATCTGATGAGTTGTTAAATAGAAGATATAACTTGTTTTGACCCCAGAGAGCAAACTAGGAACAGTTGAAGTTGCAAAGCACCGAATTTAGGCTATCAGGAATTTAGGTGTCAGGAATAATTTCTCAGTAATTTGAATTGTCCAAAAGTGGAATGGGGTAACTCAGAGAGTGGTAGTTCTCCCTCTTCATAGGTCTTCAAGGGATGACAGAGGCATCGTTGAATTCTTGGGGGATAACCTCAACCTCTTCATACCATATAACCTGGAAAATTTCAGTCAGTTTTTGGATGAGCAATGGATCCCCCACCTTATAGATCTCAGCTGGAATAGTATCAGCACAGGTGCTTTGCCACTTGAAAGGAGCCTAATGACATTCAAAACCTCTTCAGTTGGAACTTCAGCTAGGGACTGATTGACTTCATCTTGAAGTAAGTGGTCAGTGGTTTCTGCAGTGATTGATAATGATCTGTTAAGAACAGTATGGAAATGTTTAGCCCACCTCTCAAAGATCAGGTACCTATTGTTAATCAATATGGATCTATCAGCACTGAGTGGTTGAGATGCTCCATGTCTTTGACCCGTAAATAGCTTTCAGAGTACCATAAAAACATTTTGGTTTGTTACTGTGTGCATAAAATTGAATTTCATCTGCCTTCTTACTGAACCAAGAGTTGTGCATCTCTCTAAACTTCACTAGGACTTTTATTTTTGTTATTTTTTTAGAAAGATTTTATTTATTTTGAATTTAACAATTTTCCCCCCATTCTTGCTTCCCTCCACCCCCCACCCCCCACAGAAGGCATTCTGTTAGTCTTTACATTGTTTTCATGTTATACATTGAGAGGACTTTATTTTTTTTTTTTTTGCAAGGCAGGTGGGGTTAAGTGGTTTGCCCAAGGCCACACAGCTAGGTAATTATTAAGTGTCTGAGACCAGATTTGAACCCAGGTACTCCTGACTCCAGGGCCGGTGCTTCATCCACTACGCCACCTAGCCTCCCCAAGGACTTTATTTTTTTTTTTTTTTGCAAGGCAAATGGGGTTGAGTGGCTTGCCCAAGGTCACACAGCTAGATAATTATTAAGTGTCTGAAACCGGATTTGAACCCAGGTACTTCTGACTCCAAGGCCGGTGCTTTATCCACTACGCCACCTAGCTGCCCCACGAGGACTTTATTTTTAATGGAATTAAATGCTGCCTTTTAGAAATAGATGAACTATCCTACTGGTATATCCTGTGGAGTTTGCATTTTTCATTTAGCAGCTTCTATATTTTCCTATCATTTTCATCAAACCAGTCTTGGTGTTTGCAAGTGTTCTGACCCAGATGAGCAAAGACAGTTCTGTACACCAGATTTCTGAAAACTGCCCACTCCTTTTCTGCTCCACTGTTGCCAACTCTGTTGGCTCAGTTTTCTCTCCAAGTTAGCAACAAACTATTCCCTGCCCAGAGAGACACTAATCTCTTGACATTAATTCTTCTAGTAGTCATTTTGCCTTGGGGCCACCATTTTGGTTGAATATGAATATTTGGATTAGAGAAGATAAGTCTGTGATTAGTCCAGCACTCTGCACCACAGGTTGCCTTTGTCACTCCTATATCTTGTCTGTCTCTTCTCCTTATAATTACATAGTCTAATAGATGTTTGCTATGAGGGTGCATTTAGTTAAACAGAAGACAGTGTTTGTGATAAGAAGGTCATGAGGAGCACAAGTCTTCAGTAGAAGGTAAAGGGAATGGATTATCCTGCACCAATCACAGGGGTATTTCTCTTTTAGTCATTGCTGCTAAGATTCTTGTCAGAGTCCTCAATGTGCTGATCCTTCACCTGGAAGTTGGTCACCTTCCTGAGAGCCAATGGGGCTTCAGAAAAGGGTAAAGGAACAGCTGATATGGTATTTGCTGCCCAACAACTCCAGGAAAACTGCCAGGAACAGAACAGAGGTCTGTATACATATGTAGATCTGACCACCAGTCATGAAGGTTTATGGAAAATTATGTCAAAATTTGGTTTCCCAGAGAAGTTCATCAGTATTGTATGTCAATTTCATGATGGCCTGCATGCCCAGGTTCTAGATGGTGGATGATGATCTCAATATTTTCCAGTCACCAATGAAGTAAATGGAGTAAAACAAGGATATGTCCTAGGAAGGACACATTATTAGAATGCCAGACTTAAACTTGCCCCAAAAAACTATTTTTTTGGAGAACTCACACGGGGCTCAAGTGTGGTCACAAGGTGGTCAAAAGAAGTAATTCCAGGAACACCCTGAAGGTCTCATTGGAGAACTTTTTTTGGCAAGGCAATGGGGTTAAGTGGCTTGCCCAAGGCCACACAGCTAGGTAATTATTAAGTGTCTGAGGCCGGGTTTGAACCCAGGTACTCCTGACTCCAGGGCCGGTGCCCTATCCACTACACCACCTAGCTACCCCCATCATTGAAGAACTTTTGAATTAACTGTACAGCATGGGAAATACTGGCATAGCACCACCCAGCCTGGCATGGCCTCATCAGAGAGAGGGCTGAACTCTCTGAGGAAGGGAGAATTGAAGCAACTCAAAGGAAATGTGACATATGTAAGTTTAGAGTACTCACCCCAGGTGTTCACATGGACTATTTGTGCTCAACCTGTTGTAGCGCATTCTGAGCTTCTGTTGGTCTGATCAGCCACAGTTGGACACACTGATTTGTTTCAAACATAGTGATGTCATTTTGGTCTTCTTTGATAACAAAAGACAAAGACCAACCAGGTTTTCAAGGACTTTGTAGGTGATCACTTGTCAGAAATTTACAGCAAAATTCCTTTTGTGTAAGGGTTAGACTAGATAATCAATGAAGCTCCTTCTCTCAGATTCTATAATTCATAGATTCTATTACCCAGTTTTAATTAAATTCACACTCACAATGTAGACAGGTGATTTTAGAAAATTATTGCAAAGAGACCATAGATTAGGATAATACTCTTAATATGAGGGAACTGTAAGAAAATGGCAGATATGATACCTATTTTAATATGAACTCTTGTCAGCTATACTAGAAGACATACTAATAATATAATCATATCTGATAAGTCAGCCAAAAAGTTTTTTAAATGTATTTTAGCTTATTTTGTTAAATATGGCTCAATTATATGTAAAATTTTTAACATTCATTTTTAAAATTTGTGAGTTCCAAATTCCCTTCCTTCTGCCCTGACACAATATACCAGATACATTTGTGAAGTCATGAAATATATTTCCATATTAACCATATTGCAAAAGAAAACACATAAAAAAACCTCCATGAAGAATAGTTTTTGTTGTTTTTTTGAAAGCATGCTTCATTCTGCAGTGCAGAGTTCATCAGCATTTTTCATCATAGGTTCTTTGGAATTGTCTTGGGTCATAATCTTGATCAGATTACTTTTAGTTGATCACTCTTGCAATATTACTGTTACTATATTCAATGTTCTGGTTCTTCTTGCTCATCTCAGTTTGCATTAGTCTTCCCTGAAACCATCTTGTTCAGCATTTCTTATAATTAAGTAGTATTCTATCACAATCTTAAACCACAATTTGTTGTCATTCTCCAATTAATGGACATCCCCTAATTCTTTTTGATATCACAAAAGGGTGCAGAAGGGTCCTTTCCCTTTTCTTTGATTTTTTTGGGGGTATGCAGATCTACTAGTGTGATTGTTGGTTCAAAGGTTGTGTACAGTTTTATATCTCTTATAGTTCCAAGTTGTTCTCCAGAATGGTTGGACCAGTTCACTGCACTAACATTTGCATCAGAGTTCCAATTTTTCCACATCCCCTCCAGCAGTTTTTATTTTCCTTTTCTGTAATGTTAGCCAATCTGACAGTTATGAGGTAGAATCTCAATTATTTTAATTTGCATTTGTAATCATTGTATGATCAATAATGATTTAGAACTTTTTTCCATTTGACTATTGATTGCTTTGTTTTTTTTTCTTCTGAAAACAACCTGTCCATATCTTTTGACCATTTATCAATTGGGGATTGGTCAGTCAAAAAACTTTTTAATTATCAAGATTATATGAAATTTGAATTTACATCCTCTAATTCTAAGTATATCGTATGCCTTATGATAAATAGATGAGGGAAAAGGCATTTTTAAAAATAAAGTTCTATTGTGATATTTTTGCTTTTGTATCACCTAAATTTTTGAGTTCCACATTTTTCTTCCTCCCTTCCCCCTTCCCTTGATATAGTTTATACATGTATAATTATATTAAATATTTCCATATTATTTTTATTCATTTGATTGCAGAGAATAGAAAAAGGATGGATTCAGGGGTGGACAGACATTCATACAATACACATCCACATCCACTTATATATACATATGCACTTATATATGGCTTTTTTAATAAATGTATTTATTTAGCATGGCCAATGAGGCAATTTATTTTGCCTGACTGTGCATATTATTATAAGGAATTTTTTTTCTTAGTTTTCCTCCACCATTGGAGCAGGTACTGGGAGGGAGAGAAAAATAGATTTCTCTTAATTAAAAAATAAATGTCTTTTTAAAAGTTTAAATGATAGTTTGGTATGGCAATAGGAAGTTACTGGAATTAATTCAGTAAGGGAGCGGCATGATCATTTGTTCCTAAAAGAAATCACTTGGGTAGCAGTGTAGCAGATGGACTGAAGTGAGAAGAACCTTGAGGCAGGAACAATTGTTGTAATTTACCTAAGAGGTGAGGAGGACCTGAATATGTTAGTAACTGTTAAGTACAAAAGAGTCAGGTGTAAGATGTTATGAGGTAGAACCAAAAAGAACTTGAAGGATTCGTGGGCTGAGGGAGAGCAAACAATGACATATAGACTTCAGTCTTTCATGAATAATTTTACTGTTTTGGAGATTGTTGTTGGGTTTGTTTTTTTGTGTGTATTGTTTTGTTTTTGCATTCTTTAGTGAATTGTGAAACACTCTAGGAGAGTGGCTTAATTGCAATTTTACAAATTCGCAAATAAGTAAAAATTATTTGTCTTACTATTTTGAGGAAGATTCTGCAAGTATGGTACAAAGCTCTTATAGAAAAATCATTCACAAATAACAACAGTTTTAGGTTAGAGAAATCTAGTTCAACCTATTTCCATCTCACCAAGGAATCCTATAAACAGTATATCTAAGGAACTTGCTAAACCCTCCCAGGCATCCACTTTTATGTAGCTCTAATTGCCTGCATGTTTTTTTCATGTTTCATAATTCTTTCAGATTCCCCCCTTTGCTCCTGGTTGTGCCCTCAAGAATAATTCCCTCTTCCACATGATAGCCCTTTAAGTAATTGAAAATGAAGTCAGCTTCTGAATTATCTTTTTTCCAGGCTAAACATCTCCATTTTCTTCAAATAAGCCTCAAATGACATGAACTCAAGTCCCTTCATCATCTTGGTTGCTCTCCAACTTATTTTTGTCCTTAAACTCTGGTGATCAGAACTCAGAACAGTACCCCAAATCCCAAATGTCACTTTACCATGACAGAATATAGAGGGATTGTCATCTCTTTATTCCAGGAAGCTATTCTCAATGTAGCCCCAAACCTCATTAATTCTTTTGGTGATCTTATCACACTGGTAACTTGTATTGAATTTGTTCACCAAAACCACTAGATCTTTTTCAGATAATCTGCTATCTAAAAATGTCTTCACCATCCTATACTTGGGCATTCAATTTTTGAAACAAGAAAAAGACCTTGTGAAGAACTTTTTGACATCTGGTTGCCATCCAGTGTAATGACTAACCCTCTCAGTTTTGTTTGCTAATTTGATAAGCAAATTCTGATCTGCCTAATCATTGAGTTTATTTAGTTACTAGAGAGCAAGGTAAGGGGGTTTTTTTTGGCTGTTTTTAGTATTTAAATTTTATTGCCTCAAACTAGAAACTTGCCTACAAGTTTTAGAGGGGTTTTTTTTGTATTATTTCAGATTTTTCATCTTTTTTTAAAGGTTTTTTGTTTTTTGGTTTTTTTTGCAAGACAGATTGGGTTAAATGGCTTGCCCAAGGCCACACAGCTAGGTAATTATTAAGTGTCTGAGACCAGATTTGAACCCTCCAGGGCCAGTGCTTTATCCACTGTGCCACCTAGCTGCCCAGATTTTTCATCTTGAGATTTAAAGATTTTTCTGGCATCTGTAACTTTTTTTTTTTTTTAGGTTTTTGAAAGGCAAATGGGGTTAAGTGGCTTGCCCAAGGCCACACAGCTAGGTAAAATTTGGAGAATTCTGTTACATGTTTTATGTTCTACTTCTTCATTAGTCCCCCCTTTTTTCATTTTATTGGATTGCGATCCATTCACATTTAAAGTTATAAGGCATAAGGTCATTTTTTTTCTCTCATCTGTTTTCAATATTGGGTTTTTTTCATGTTTTTGCCCCCTTTTCTGGTGTAAACACTACTATATTCCTTCAAGTTACTTTACCTTAATCTTTTTTAAAGATATCCCATATCCCACTGTCTCTCTTCCCCTCATTCCTGAACCCCTCTTCTCATTTGTTACTTTCCCTTCAGGAATTTACTTATTACTTCATTTTTCTTTCATCCTAGTTATATAATTCCCCTGCCCCTATTTTTCCTTCCAATCAAGTATATTTCTCTTTTTTCTTCTCCCCTTCATATCTTCATCATTAGTTTTTTTTAAATTTATTTTTATATGTGTGTACCCCTTTCCAAAAAGGAGTTCCTCTCATTCTGTTTATTATGGATATTCATTATATTCATTATGTCTTTTTTTTTTAGGTTTTTGCAAGGCAAATGGGGTTAAGTGGTTTGCCCAAGGCCACACAGTAATTATTAAGTGTCTGAGACCAGATTTGAACCCAGGTACTCCTGACTCGAGGGCCAGTGCTCATTTCCTGATTCATGACCCCTAAAATTACTTAGTCTTTCCTGTTCTCTATATTGCTCATACAATAAAAACTTCCAAGGTAACCATTTTAAATTTTCTCCATGCCTTATGAAATATGCCTCTAAGATTCTTCTTTTCCTGTATTGCCTCTCTCCTAAAACAATGCCAATTATTATTTTTTTGAAAATTTAATTTTGAGTTTTTGAATTTTACAATTTCCCCCCAATCTCACTTCCCTCCCCCACCCCCCACAGAAGGCAGTCTGTCTTTACATTGTTTTCCTCTTATACATTGATTAAAATTGGATGTATTGAGAAAAAAATCATATCCTTAAGGAAAAAATAAAATATATGAGATAACAAACTTACATAATACATAAGATAACTTTTTTAAATTAAAGGAGATAGTCTTTTATCTTTGTTTAAACTCCATAATTCTTTCTTTGGATACAGATGGTATTTTCCATCTCAGATACCTCAAAATTGTCCCTGATTATTGCATTAATGAAATGAGCAAGCCCATTAAGGTTGATCATAAACCCCATGTTGCTCTTATGGTGTACAATGTTCTTCTGGTTCTGCTCATCTCGCTCAGCATCAGTTCATGCAAATCCCTCCAGGCTTCCCTGAATTCCCATCCCTCCTGGTTTCTAATAGAACAATAGCGTTCCATAACATACATATACCACAATTTGTTCAACATTGCCAATTATTGCAGAGGACTGGGCCTCATGATAGAACCCTTCCTCTGCTTCCCTGATTATTCAGCCCACTACTGATATATACCCTCCTTCAGTTCTTTTTCCCTGATTTGCCTCAAAATCTCCCATGGTCTTTCTTCTCCAGGTTCCAGATATCCCCAGGAGTTTCAATTTCCCCACTCTCAAAAGAATAGTCTCTTCATATACCAAAATCTTCTCAGACACTTGATGGTTACTAGCTGTAGGACTTTGGGCAAGTCATTAACTCCATTGTCTTGCCAAAAAAATAAAACCCCAAAATCAAATAACAGCAACAAAATAACTAAACACCAAATCTCCTAGCCAACACCCAGCACAAAATCCCCATCTCCACCCATTAAGTATGCATCAGTGGAACTTCATCCCACCACCAAAGCAAAACTTCCTTCCTTCCTTCCTCCCACCCCTTTTTGAATCTTTTTCCTTCCTCCTCAGCTTATGCCTCTGTTTTCCTCCTGAAACCAAGGGGTTACCTTCCCCACCTTGCTTCAGTTTGATCCATGCATGTAATAGATTACTCTACATCATCCTGCTCCCTTACCCTTCTCCACTTCATATATTGTAATGCATTTAGGTCCACAAAAATAATTCACCAATAGTCTTGGTGTTGCCCAGTCTTGTCTATAAAACACTAGGCTTACTTCTTCCTTGCTACATGCACTGAACTCCTGCCTTCTCCCTGTCTCCTTTTGTCCATTTAGAAATGTCTCTCTTATCTCTTAGCTTTTTTGCTGCCTTTAACCACATTTCTGTTATTTGGGATTTGAGATGCAAATAATCTCTTCAGTATGATTTTCTTTCTAAGAATTTTTCAGAATCCTCTTAGTTACTGCACTCTTATCTTTTCAGCTCACACTTGCAGGATAGGTCACCCAGGGCTGTATTCTGAACTCCAATTCTCCTCTATACAAATTGGATTGTCTCCTTCATTTTCTGTTGGGTGCATAATAGTCTTGTGTTCATTCATTTTGCTGTCTTGGGTTTTTCTGGTAGTAATCTATATGAATTCTTTCTATTTCTATTTCATTTCCAATGTACAGAAGTTCTGGGCCCTTATTTTCTGTTATTTTATGCATTATGGTATTTGTTTTTTTTGTCCTATTATGTTCTTCTAGAAGACCTATGATTCTTAAGTTGTCTCTGTACAGCCTGTCTTTAAGAGTAGTATATTTTACTAACATATTGAATATGTGTATGTGTAGATAGATAGATAGATAGATAGATAGATAGATAGATATGAAAGATTGTATTTAAAGTTTTACAATTTTTCCCCTATTCTTGCTTCCCTCCCCCCACAGAAGGCATTCTGTTAGTCTTTACATTGTTTCCATGGTATACATTGATCTCAGTTGAATGTGATGAGAGAAATCATATCCTTAAGGAAAAAAATAAAGTATAAGAGATAGCAAAATTACATAAGATAGCGGGGTTTTTCCCCCTAAATTGAAGGTAATAGTCTTCGGCTTTGTTCAAAGTCCACAATTTTTTCTCTGGATACAGATGGTATTCACTGCAGATAGCTGAAAATTGTCCCTGGTTTGTTGAAGTGAATGTGTTTTTTAAAATCATATTTTATTTATTTATTTGCATCTAATCCAAAAACCTTTATTTTTTTCACTTTATTTATTTTGAATTTTACATCCTAATCTCACTTCCCTTCCCCCACCCCCTCAGAGGGCAGTTTGTTAGTCTTTACATTGTTTCCATGGTGTGTATATATATATATATATATATATATATTGACCTAAGTTGAATGTTATGAGAGAGAAATCATATCCTTAAGGAATAAAAATAAAGTATAAGAGATGGCAAAATTACATAATAAGTTTTTTAAAAAATTAAATGTAATAGTCCTTAGTCTTTGTTCAAACTCCACAATTATTTCTCTGGATACAGATGGCATTCTCCATCACAGTTACCCCAAAATTGTGCCTGATTGTTGCACTCTTGGAATGAGCAAATCCATTAAAGTTGATCATCACCCCCATGTTGCTGTTAGGGTGTACAGTGTTCTGGTTGTGCTCATCTTGCTCAGCATCAGTTCATGCAAATCCTTCTAAGCTTCTCTGAATTCCCATCCCTCCTGGTTTCTAATAGAACAGTAGTGCTCCATGACATACATATACCACAGTTTGTTAAGCCATTCCCTAATTAAAGGACATTCACTTAATTTCCAATTTTTTGCCACCACAAACAGGGCTGCTGTGAATATTTTTGTACAAGTGATGTTTTTACCTGTTTTCATAATCTCTTCAGGGTATAGACCCAGTAGTGGTATTGGTGGATCAAAGGATATGCACATTTTTGTTTCCCTTTGGGCATAATTCTAAATTGCTCTCCAGAAAGGTTGGGTGAATTCACAGCTCCATCAGTAATGTATTAGTGTCCCAGATTTCCCACATCCCTTTTAACACTGATTATTGTCCTTTCTGGTCATATTGGCCAGTCTTGAGAGGTGTGAGGTGGTACCTCAGAAATGCTTTAATTTGCATTTCTGTAATAATTAGTGATTTAGAGCAATTTTTCATATGACTATAGATTGCTTTGATTTCCTCATCTATAAAGTGCCTTTGCATATCCTTTGATCATTTCTCAATTGGGGAATGGCTTATAAAATGGCTTTAAAAAAATTTGACTTAGTTCTCTGTATATTTTAGGAATGAGTCCTTTGTCAAAAATACTAGTTATAAAAATTGTTTCCCAATTTACTACATTTCTTTTGATCTTTGTTACAGTGGTTTTGTCGGTGCAAAAGCTTTTTAATTTAATGTAATCGAAATTATCTGATTCGTTTGAGTTTATCAAACAGCAGATTATTATAATCATTTCCTGCTACTGCACCTAGTCTATTCCACTGATCCACCACTCTATTTCTTAGCCAATACCAGGTTGGATGACTAATGCCTTATAATATAATTTTTAGTTCGAATAGGGCTAAGCCACCTTCTTTTGTCCTTTTTTTTTCATTAAGTCCCCGAAAATCTCAACTTTTTACGAATTTACTTACAATTTTTTCTAACTCATCAAAGTAATTTTTTTGGAATTTTGATTGGTAGGGCACTAAGTAATTTAATTTAGGTAGAATTGTCATTTTTATTATATTAGTTCAGCCTATCTGCGAGCTGTTGATATTTGCCCAGTTATTTAAATCTGATTTTATTTGTGTGAGAAGTGTTTTGTAATTGTTTTCCAAAAGTTTCTGAGTCTGTCTTGGCAGGTAGACTCCGAAGTATTTTATACTGTCTGAAGTTACTTTGAATGGGATTTCTCTTTCTGGCTTTTTCTCCTCATATATAAAAATGTTGAGGATTTATGAGGGTTTATTTTATATCCTGAGACTTTGCTAAAGTTGCTAATTATTTCTAGTAGTTTTTTAGATGATTTTTTGGGATTCTCTAGGTATACCATCATGTTATCTGCAAAGAGTCAGAGTTTGTCTCTTCCTTCCCAATTCTAATTCCTTCAATTTCTTTTTCTTCTCTTATTGCTGCTGCTAACATTTTAGCCTTTGACAAAATACAGCACCCATTCCCACTAAAAACACTAGAGAGCATAGGAATAAATGAATTTTTCCTTAGAATAATAAGCAGTATCTGTCTGAAACCATCAATAAGCATTATATGCAATGGAGATAGGCTAGAGGCATTCCCAGTAAGATCAGGGGTGAAACAAGGATGCCCATCATCACCACTACTATTCAATGTTGTATTAGAAATGTTATCTCTCTGGACTGCCAAGAGGGGTTCCTTCCATCAAGGTTGTTCAGTCTCATAATGCTGATGTGTAACTTGTTCTCTTGGCTCTACTCCCTTCGATCAGCATCAGATCCCATAAGTCATTCCATACTTCTCTAGAGTCTGACCATTTATTGTTTGTTATAGAACAATAATATTCCATGGTATTCATGTACCATAACTTGTTTAGCCATTCCTCAATTGATGGGCATCCCCTCAATATCTAGTTCTTTGCCACTACAAAAAGAGCTGCTATGACTATTTTGGAACATGTAGGACTTTTCGTCATTTTTTACAGTCTTCTGGATATAGTGCTAGAATTGGAATTGCTGGGTCAAAGGGTATAAACAGTTTTATTGTTCTTTGGGCATAGTTCCATATTGCTCTCCAGAAGGGCTGGATTCATTCACAACTCCACCAGTTATGTATCAGTGTCCTAGTCCTCCCACAACCTCTCCAACATTGATCATCTTCCCTTTGTTTAATCTGGTCTAATCTAATAGGTACGAGATGATACCTCATTGTTGTTTTAATTTGCATTTCTCTAATCAATAGTAATTTGGAGCATTTTTTCATATGCTTATATATAACTTTAATTTCTTCATTTGAAAACTGTCTATTCATATCCTTTGGCCATTTATCAATTGGGGAATGACTTGTGACCTTATAACTTTGATGCAATTCTCTATATATTCTAGAAGTGAGACCTTTATCAGAAGTCCTGGTTGTGAAGATTCTTTCCCAGCTTTCTGCCTTTCTTCTCATTTTGGCAGCATTGATTTTATTAGTGCAAAAACTTCTTAATTTAATATAGTCAAAATCATTCATTTTACAGTTTATAATCTGCTCTAATTCTTGTTTGATCATAAATTTGTCCCTTTTCCCTAGTTCAGATAGATAGAATATATTTTGGTCTATCAATTTATCTATGGTATCACTTTTTATGTGTAAATACTGTATGCATTTTGATCTTATTTTGGTATAGGGTGTGAGATATGGATCTATGCCTAGTTTTTGCTATACTGTTTTCCAGTTTTCCCAGCAATTTTTGTCAAATAGTGAATTCTTATCCCAGAGGCTGATGTCTTTGGATTTGTTAAATAGTAGATTTGCTGTTGTCATTTATTGCATTTTCTTTTGAACCTATCCTAATCCCCTGATGGAATTACTCTATTTTTTTTAACCAGTATCAGGCAGTTTTGATGACTACTGCTTTATAGTACAGTTTTAGATCTGGTAGATATAGGCCACCTTCCTTGACATTTTCTTTATCCCCTTGCTATTCTTGCCCTTTTGTTGTTCCAGATGAATTTTGTTACTATTTTTCCTAGCTCAGTAAATTACGTAGTTATTTGGTAGTTTGATTGTTATGGCACTGAATAAGTAATTTACAGTTACATTGAATAAGTAATATACAGTTACTTTAAATGGAATTTCTCTATCACTTGTTCTTGGGCTTTGTTGTTGATAAATAGAAATGTTGATGATTTATGTGGGTTTATTTTATATCCTTCTCCTTTGGTGAATTTGTTAATTATTTCAAGGAGTTTTTTAAGATGGTTTTTCTCAGGTTCTCTAGGTATACCATCATATCATCTATAAAGAGTGAAAGTTTTACTTCCTCATTGCCAATTCTGATTCTTCAATTTCTTTTCCTTCTCTTATTGCTACTGATAGCCTTTCTAATACTATACTGAATAGTAATGGTGATAATGGACAACCTTGTTTCACCCCTGAATTTACTGGAAATGCTCAGAGTTTATTCCCATTAAATATGATATTTAATGATGGTTTTTAGATAGACAATATTTATTATTTTAAGGAAAACTCCATTTATTTCTAAACTTTCTAGTGTTTTTAATAGGAATGGATGTTGTATTTTATCAAAGGCTTTTTCAGCATCTATTGAGATGATCATATGATTTCTGTTGTTTTACTATTGATAAGTTTAATTATGTCAAGTGTTTTCCTAATTTGAACCATCCCTGACTGCCTGGTATAAATTCAACCTGATCAAGGTGTATTATCCTTATAAATAACTTTCTGTAGTCTCATTGCTAAAATTTTATTTAAGATTTTTGCATCAATATTCATTAGGGAGATTGGTCTATAATTTTCTTTGTCTGTTTTGGTTCTTCCTGGTTTAGGTATCAGCACCATGTTGGTGTCATAAAAGGAGTTTGGCAAAACTCCTTCTCCTATTTTTGAAAATAGTTTATGTAGAATAGGAATTACTTGTTCCTTAAATGTTTGGTAGAATTCATTTGTAAATCCATCTGGACCTGGAGACTTTCTTTGGGAGTTGATGGTTTCTTCAATTTCTCTTTTCTGAAATGAGATCATTTAAGTAATTTAATTCCTCTTCTCTTAATCTAGGCAGTTTGTATTTTTGTAAATATTCATCTATTTCACTCAATTTATTGGCATATAGTTCGGCAAAGAAGCTCTGAGTTATCTCTTTAATTTCCTCCTCATTGTTGGTTAGTTCAGATTAACTAGAGGTTTGTCTATTTTATTCGCTTTTCCATAAAACCAACTCTTATTTTTATTTATGAGATCAATGGTTTTCTTGCTTTCCATTTTATTAATCTCTCACTTGATTTTCAGAATTTCTAATTTGATCTTTAATTGGAGATGTTTCATTTGTTCTTTTTCTAGCTTTTTTTTTGTCGCATACCCAATTCATTGATCTCCTTTCTCTCTATTTTATTCATATAGGCATTTAGAGATATTAAGTTTCCCCTCAAAACTGTCTTGACTGCATCCCATAAACTTTGGTATGATATCTCATTATTATAATTTTCTTGGATATAAATATTGATTATTTCTATTATTTGCTGTTTGATTCACCCATTAAAGATAGTTATTTATTTTCCAATTAGTTCTTGGTTTATCTTTCCCTGCCCCTTTAAAGATTACATTCACCTTTTTAACTTCCTTCTTCTTTATTTTGTTGTTAGATTTATCTAGTTTTGAGAGAGGGAGATTGAGGTCTCCCATTATTAAAGTTTTGCTGTCTATTTCTCCTTGTAATCTACTCAGCTTTTCCTCTGGGAATTCAAGTTTACTAATGATATAGCTTCATTTCAAATGATACCTTTTAAGAAGATGTAGTTTCCTTCCTTATCCCATTTAATGAGATTGATTTTTGCTTTTACTTTTTCTGTGATTAGGATCACTACTCCAGATTTTTTTACTTCAGTTGAGGCATAATATATTTTGCTCCAATCTTTTAGTTTTACCCTGTGTGTAACCCTCTGCTTCAGATGTGTTTCTTGTAAACAACATATTCTAGGATTCTGGTTTTTAATCCATTCTGCTATCCATTTCCGTTTTATGGGACAGTTCATTGCATTCACATTTACAGTTAAGATTACTAATTCTGTATTTCCCTCCATGCTATCTTTCTCCATTTATATTTATCTCTTTCCTTTTCTCTTATTTCTCCTCACCAAAATTTTACTACCTTCCCCTTTTTTATTTTAAAAATTTAACTTTCAGTTTGTTTTCACTTATACCTTCCCTTCCCTTTTATCAGTCCCTTCTTCCATTATCTTTCCCTGTTCCCAGTCCCCTCCTTCTCTGTAGATTGTTACATTTTTAAACCCAAGTGGTAATGTGTCTTATTTCCTCACTGGGCTAAATTTATTGAATAGAATTTACTCAGTATTCACATTCTCCCTTCTTTTCCTTCAAAATTATAAATCTTTGTGCCTCTTCCCTTGGTGCTCTAATATTATTAATCAGGGATCATCAATAACAGTTCTGTTATTTAATTTCTTGATAAGCCCCTATTGTTATCAAGATATTATCACAGATTGTTTACTTGATAAACAGCATTAACTCAAACTGCATCAAATTGTAGTTATAATTATTTTTACCTTATCCCCTTTCAAGTACCTTTCAAGTACACACAGTCCTCTTCACAAGCCAAAGTATCATCCAAAGCTATATCATTCCTTGAACTATTTGTGCCGCCCTCCCCATTTGTTTCATATTTTACCCCCACCCCCATCCCCCCAGGGTACTTAACACCTTGTTTAGTGATCCAAGGCCTATTGTGTCTCCCACTTTTACTACCACCACCACCCCCCAGGTACTTAATACCCTGTTAAGTGAAGCATATAGTGATGTGATCTTGGACCTCTTCAATTGAGAGATAAGACCCAATTAAACCCATATAGTGTTAGCAATTGAATTTTCTGTTCAGTTTTCATCTTTGTGTCAGGAAATTCTGGAAGTCCAGTATTTCATTGAATATCCATTTTTTTCCCTGACAATATATGTTGAATTTTTCAGGGTAATACATTCTGGCTTATAATCCCATGTCCTTAGCTTTCTGAAATATGTTATTCCAGTTCTTCCGAGCCTTCATTGTTGAAGGCTGATAGGTCCCGTGTTAGTCTGATTGTGTTCCTTTTGTATTTGAATTGTTTTCTTTTTTTTCAGTTTGCAATATTCTCTCTTTTATTTGAAGGTTCTGGAATTTGACTATTACTGCTCTTGGAGTTTTTATACTGCAGTCTCTTTCTGGAGGCGTTCTATGGAGTCTTTCATTTCCTATATTGTTATCTTGTTCTAGTAGATTGGGGCAGTTTTCCCTTATAATTTTTTGCATGATGTTTTCCAGGTTCTTTTGTTGGTCCAGGCTTTCTGGTAATCCATTGATTCGTAGATTGTCTCTCCTGGATCTGGATCTGTTTTCCAGGTCATTCCTTTTCCCTAGAAGGTAATTTACATTTTCTCCAATTTTTTTCAGCCTTTTTATTTTGTTTGATGGAATCTTGCAGTTTTGTAGATTCATTGGTTTCTAGCTGTTCAATTCTAATTTTTAGGATTTTCTTCAGTTACCTTTTGTGTTGAATTCTCTGGTCAATTTTTCACAATTTTCCTGCAAGACTTTCATTTCTTTTTTTACATTTTTTTTCTTCCTCTCTTTGTTTTTTACATTCTTTTTTAAGCTCTTTGATGAGCTTTTGTATTTGAGTCCAATTTATAGACTGTATTGATATTTCTCCTGTGAGTGATTTTTCAGTGCTTTCTTCTTCAGACATGGCCTTGCTGTCATCTTTATCTGTAAAGTAGTTTTCTTTGGCTCATCTTTGTTGTTGTAATTCTGCTCCTGGGGTATTTGGAGTATAGATCCAAGCTTTTATTTTGCTGGATCTGGGGTCTGATCCCTGGCTTGTTGTTGGCCAAAATATTGCCTGTGCAGTTTAGGCCTTGTCTTTGCAGTGGTTCCCCCACTCCCCTTTATGTCTAGATTCTGACATAACAGAAGATTGTTCCAGACCCAGGCCTTTTAACCCCAGTGTTTTCAGGGTTCAGATTTTGTTTGGGGCTGGGATCCTCCCTGCTAGCTTGCTATCCAGCTGCTGAGGCCTCTGTATTGCACTGTGGCTAAAAGCCTTCTGCTGGCTTTTCCCACTCTCCTGCTTCCTAGACTTTTCTTCTCCTTTTCCCCCAAAGAGACAAACTTTCAATGGAGATCCTCCACAATGTCTGCAGTTGAAAACTTCTTTGAATCTTCTGTAGTGTAAGTGTCAGAGTAGAGGCTTCATTTACCTTTGGTAGGGAAAGTCCCCAGGAGCTTGCTATCTTTGTGCCATCATCTTGGCTTTGCCCGGGAAGTCTCCTACATTCATCTTTTGCAAGTTTTTAAGGCTACATTTTCCTACCATTCTCCCTTCCCTCCCCCTTCCCCATGGCAACAAACAATAGGGTGTATGAATATAGTCATATAAAATATTTCCATATTAGTCATGAACATATTTTTTAGATGTTATTCTTTTTTAATTCTCTTCTTCTAGCTAGACCTCTAGTATATTTGCATTCTGAATCTATTGTTCTCTCATGTTTCTTTGGTGATATGTACCATCAGATTCTAGTTTTTCTATTCTACCTGTTATTTTTTGCTGTGTAGGCCATAAATTCTGTTTTCAGACTATTTCTCTTTTGGAAAAAACAAAGTATGTTACTAAGTAGTCTTAGTATTCTGTGTTCTCACAATCCTCTGTCTTAACAAGTGTTGGGATTATTTTCCTTTGTTTTATAGTATTTATTTACAGATGTCTGAGTTTGTTTACTAGATTCAAAGGCCACATTTCCCATTTTAAACTTTTTTTTTCTGTTTATGCACTTATGTTTAAGGTTTTTTTAGTTTTCTTCTTGAAATGTATAATTATCACCCCCCCACACACCTTTCCCCTATTTCTCACTTTCTGAGTCAGTTTCCCCTGATGGTGATTTCTTTGTTGGATTGGATTTCAAAGCATCTCAGCCTTTTTCCATATTGTAAAGTTCTACAGCCTAGTTTTCTGTCACAAGTGACTTTTAGAAGGAAAGAACTGGCCCAAGCTAGATGCTTTTCTCTTTCCCTTAGGTCTAATGGAGTTCTCCACAGCCCCTTCACACATGGTGTGTGGTCTAGTGGCTTACTCTCTTTGTTTCTCAGTTCTTTGGCCTGCACTTACAGTTCAGAGCTCTGTAGCCCTTGTACTATTTGTCGAGACCTGCAGCAGGTTTCTGCTCCTGCACTGGCTATAGACCTGCAGCTAGGGTTTCCACAGACAGGGAGGTCCTTTCCACAGGGGAGGTCCTTCTTTGGGATTCTGGGTGTGTGTCCTTGATCATGGCAACAGTTGAAATTATTTTATCTTTGAAGCATAATTTCTGCTTTGGAGAGGTTTGAGAGGCCATTGGGATCAGAGAAAATGTCTAGTCCTCCATTTTGATGCTTCTAATAATTTCCAGTTCAAAGCAATTCATTGTAGTGAAAGTTAAAAAGTGTTGTTATAATTTACTTTACTGTATTCTATTTTTTTTTCATCTCCCTATTTCTTCTAAGTGCCTTAGTTCTAAAGCTTAGGAATTAGAGCAATAATGAGAAAAGTTCATTTACTGCTGCTATCCTAACAGCTAAGGTCTCTTCTACTTATAATGCCCTCTGATTGTTGGTACTTTCGAGCATACATAGACTAATTAATTTGAAATATGAAAGACTCATCTTTATTTCAGATTTTTTAAAACCAGTTTGTTGTTTTTATTTTCAGGCCCAGGGTTTTCGAGATGTAGTTCTTCCTTCTCTATTATCATCCCCAGGAGAATCTTCAGTGAATCCTCGAAAGCGGTCACGAGAAGCAAAGGAAGAAGAATAATTTTTTAAAGATTTTACATCTTGCACAGCACAAAAATGTTGTAAAGACCATTGTATATAAGTTCTGGGCACAGTTACTCAGCAAATATTTTAAACAATCTCTCCATTTTAAACAATATCTCCAATATCAGCAATTACCAAAGTGTTAATTGCCAATTGAAGACATTCATATCAATCATAAAATGGCATTCCCAAATATTCATAACTCATTTATTAAAACATTTGTATAGAATACCCTCAGGCAATAAAAGTGGTTGTAAATATTAAAATACATAAATATTTTATATATATATATATATATACATATACAAATAAGTTAATATCATCAGCTTGGTGTTTTTATAAAATTATTCATATTCTACCCACTTCATTATTAATACCACTATTGGTTATTAAACTTTCTTCCCTATAAATACATTGTACATAAATCTCTCTGCTTCACTTAATTACAACACAAATATTCTACCTAAATATTTGATAATACTTCAACCTAATTTTAACCTTGTTAACACAGGATCATTAGTAGAGTTTTTACCTTCTAAAAGCATTCATAATCTATGAGGTACTATTGGATCATGTCTACAGGTTGTGGCAGTACCTCTGTGATAATAGCAATGGAAAGTTTGTGTAAAATCTTCTTTTCCTTCCATGTTTAAATGCCATGTTAACCTTGTGTAATGCATGTATCACCAGTCAACAAAGTGAATAAAGGGGTCCTCCTTCTAAAACAAATTATATAGACAGGAAGAAGTCATTAAATTTACCAATAGGACTAGTAGATCCCTAATTTCATTGAATGTTTCACTATGATGTCAGTTGGTAACTATTAAAAGCCATGATGATGGTATCATTGTTTGTTTTCCTTTCAATTAATGTGATAATATTGCTATTTTGATTGCAGTCATATTTGAGCCATTAAGATACTGAACCTGATTGCATCATGTTTCACTATTTTTCACTTATTCACAAACAAAATTCAGTCTTCTGTCCCTCCCACTTTCATCTCCCTCTTCTCCTCCCTCCCCCAAAATCAAGAAAGCAAGAAAAACAAAACCCCATTAGAAGCATGTGTAATGGAATAAAATAAAAATTTTTAGTCATTCCTTTTTTTTCTTTAGGTTTTTTTGCAAGGCAAACAGGGTTAAGTGGCTTGCCCAAGGCCACACAGCTAGGTAATTATTAAGTGTCTGAGACTGGATTTGAACCCAGGTACTCCTGACTCTAAGGCCAGTGCTTTATCCACTACACCACCTAGCCACTCCTTAGTCATTTCTTTTTTAAAAATTTGTCTAGATTGCCACTCTTCAGTCCATGACTTCTTTGTTGGGCAGTGGGCAACAGGTTTCATTATGAATATTCAGGAATTGTATTTGATAATTTGTGTTGTTCAGAATTCCCAGGTTGTTGTTTTTTGTTTTTTGTTTGTTTTTAAACTTATATGTATAAGCATTATGTTACAATTATTTTGGAACTCAGTGGATTGAGCACTGTGCCTGTAGCCCTACAGACCTGAGTTCAGGCACTTTTTAGCTGATGAATGACCCTTTCCCTCTTTTTGTCTTGATGATATTTGTCCTTCATTCTCAAAGAAGTCCATGATATCAGGGAGATGATGCCATGACAAACACATGAATTTAAGTGGGGGGGAGGTTATGCTGTGCTAAGTCACCAGCCTCACTTTCTCCTCCAGAACCATCTGGGTCCAGTGACCAGTTATGAATCAAGATGACTCGAGATAGCCTAGATGTGAAGCAGTCAGGGTTAAGTGACTGTTCAAGGTCACACAGCTAGGAAGTGTCAAAAGTCTGAGGCCTTATTTGAACTCCCATCCTCCTATTTCCAAGGCTAGTGTGCCATGTAACTGCCCTTAGCCCTCTGGAGAACAAAACAGCAAACTATTTCAACATCTTTGTCATGGGTAGTATTTGAGTACTGTGGTTCTTGGGCACAAAGGAGGGACATGATTGAACAACAACAAATAATTGTTTTATATTGCATTTATTATAAATTCTAATAAAATGTTAAAAATATATATTTGGAATATATAGCACAGTAATATAATGGATACTAATATATATATATAATATTTAAAATATATATGAATATTTAAATATATATGGCTTAGAATCCTATTCTTTACCACCTCAAAAAAAACATTTTTATACATCTTTAGAACTGGTTTTACTTAGGACTCTTCCTAAATCTATCCTCTCTCATTTTCCCACCCCATCTTCTCACCTTTTTCTCATATTTCAATATTGAGGGAAATATATTTCTGTACACAGCTTTGTGTATTCCTTCTTTTGACCAGATGAGATTCATGTCAGCCATTCTACACACACATGCACTCACACACCCCTATTCCTTGCTTGTAGATATATCTACTTGTATTGCCACATTATACTTTATTTTTTTTCTTTTGGAAGGCAATGGGGTTAAGTGACTTGCCCAAGGTTACACAGTTAGGTAATTATTATGTGTCTGAGGTCCTATTTGAACTCATGTCAAGATGCACCAAATAACTAATATCAGAAACCACTGTCAATAAATTCCTTGTCTTTGGGGCAAAATCAATGACTTTATATTAACTTTCTGGTGGGGGGGGGAGTTCAATGATTTCTTCTCTGTCTTCCTAATTGCTTTGTTCAAAATACTCAGTGCATAGAAACCATAAAATTTTTTGAAATATGATGGAATGACACCCTCTGCATCTAAACACAAAGAGAAAATTAATGATATAATTGATACTTAATTTGGAAGTAGGATAAATAGTGTAAAAATAAGAAAGTAGTAATGTTCTGCCAAAGAAATGAAATATTAGAGAAAAAAAGTACCAATTTACAACCCCCAATCTAATTTTCAAGATATTTGCAAACTATTGGATATTCAGAAAGTCAGTAAAGAACTGAAGGAAAAAATTGACAGGGAGTTTGAATTACCACAGTATAGACTTAAAGCCAACATGGATTATATTGACATTCCAAAACTAGAAGAAAGTCTTAATAAGTATGACAAGCAAAAACAATGTAAAATGCCAGTAAGTACATGGCAGACATTTAATAAGATCCCAAATTAGTAGCTTCAATTTCTGATTCTCAGCAGGAAAAACAACTAGGAGTTTCCACTTACACAAGACTACAAGGTGCTCATTATTGTGCCAGCTATAGGAAGGTCTAGCAAGAACCTTTAATTTGCAAGCTAAAAAAAAAGTAGTCTAATTGGCATAAATATCTTTGTTAATTTTAAGCTTGAGTGGGAATCAGAAATGCTTGTCTATTTTAATGGCTAACCAACAGCAACTACAAAATTGCATTTGAATTTAAAGTTTTGTTTTAATTGTTCATAAAAGCTCATAAAGGTTCGGGATAGCATAATGTCTCAGAATTGGCCCTAGAGCCTGCAATCCCAACTCTAACAAATAATAGCTTTATGACCCTGGACAAGTTACCAACCTCACTCTACTAGGCAAATCCAAACAACATTCACCTGTACTAATAGAGGGAGTTTCTCCAAATGTGAATTCACTGTCCTAATAACATCACTGTTCCAATACCTACCTTGTAATAGGTTACATAGATTTTATAAATTTTTGCAAGTGGAAATGAATTTGTCTATTTGAAAGATTTTTTTACATTTTAAAATGATTTATTTTCAAATTATTACAATAATCTTATTGTGAAAGTAAGCATAAACCCCCCTCCCCCAAAAAAAAGAAATCTCAAGAGAAATGAAGTGAGAAAAAAGTGTACTTCAGTCTGTGTTCAGATACCATCGACTCTGCAATGGGTTGCATTCTTTATCATAAGTCCATCAGAGAAGTTGCTTCAATATTTTCCCCATAGTTGCTATTGTTAACTGCATTACCCTCCATTCTATTCCTCCCCACTCCCATTTATTCAATTCTTTCTCTCCTTTCTCCCTGTCCCTCTAAAGAAGTGTGTTGTATCTGACTATTCTCTCCCATGATCTACCCTCTCTTCTATCACCTACTCCCCATCCCACCTTCTCCCATCCCTTTCCTCTCATTTTTCCTCTGGAGTATAGTAGATTCTTATACCCATTGGAATGTGTATATTATTTCCTCTTTAAGCTGTTTCTGATGAGAATAAAGGCTCACTCATTCCCCCTCATCTCCCCCTTCCACTCCATTGCAAAAAGCTTTTTTTGACTTTCTCATGTGAAATAGCTTACCCCTTTCTACCTCTCCTTTTCTTTTCTTCCAGTATTTTCCTTTATCACCATTGACTCCAATGTTATACTATATTATACCATTATGTTCATCTCCCTTCTGTATCTTGTCTATATATGCTCTTAGAAATAAGAAGCTCATATGAGCTAAAAATATCTTCTTTCCTTGCAGGAATGCATGCAGTTTAATATCATTAAGTCCCTCATTATTAGTGCTTCCTATCCACCCTCTACTTCACCTGAGTCCTGTACTTGAAAATCAAACTTTCTGTTCAGCTCTGGTCATTTCAACAGGAAAGTTTGAAAGTCCCATGTTTCATTGAAAGTTCATTTTTTTAATTTTAGAAATATTTTATTTTCAGTTTTACAATTTTTGCCCCAATCTTGCTTCCCTCCCCCACCCCACCCCCCCACAGAAGGCAGTTTGCTAGTCTTTTTTTTTTATTTGAAGTTTATCTCTTGGGCATGTTTCAAACTATAATATATCTTCATTGTGGTCAGTGTTTTCTTCACTTTACTGAGAGTTTGTGCTAGAATTCTTAAATAGAGTGGGCATATCCTTTTTGGTCCTGTTCTTTTTGTGTTCTTAACAATTTTACTACTGCAGTTCTGATAATAGTTTCCATCCTCTGTAATAATCCCTAACTTGTGTCTATTGCTCAGTGACTGCATGAAGGTGTTAATCTCAACATATCACTTCATTCTCCTTATGTAGTTCTCAATCAAGAACTGATTTCATTCTTTTTTGAGACCTAAACAAGCCCTAAATTTCATTTTCAATGAGTTGTACAAATATCAAATTCAAAGATCAACTGTTACATTTTACAATTCATCATCAGAACATAGGAAAAGCTCACTGAATTAGGCACCAGCAAATCAGAATATTCTTTTCTTTTTTGGCCTTTTTTTTTTAGGTTTTTGCAAGGCAAATGGGGTTAAGTGGCTTGCCCAAGGCCACACAGCTAGGTAATTATTAAGTGTCTGAGATCGGATTTGAACCCAGGTACTCCTGACTCGAGGGCCAGTGCTTTATCCACTACGCCACCTAGCTGCCCCAGTTTGTTAGTCTTTACATCATTCCCCTAGTATGCATTAATCTAATGTGATGAGCGAGAAATCATAAAGAAGAAACATAGTATGAGATATAGCAGAATTACATAATAAGACTTTTTTTTTAAATTAAAAGTACATAGAAAGACCTTGCTCTTTCTTCATACTCCACAGTTCTTTCTCAGGATACAGATGGCATTCTCCATCACAGATATCCCCAAACTGTGCCTGATTGATGCCCTGTTGGTATGAGCAAGTCCATTAAGGTTGGTCATCACCCCCATGTTGCTCTTAGGGTGTACAATGTTCTTCTGCTTCTGCTCATTTTGCTCCACATCAGTTCATGCAAATCCCTCCAGGCTTCCCTGAATTCCCATCCCTCCTAGTTTCTAATAGAAGAATAGTGTTCCATCACATACACAGTTTGTTAAGTCATTCCCCAATTGATGGGCATTCCCTCAGTTTCCATTTCATTGCCACCACAAACAGAGGTGCTATGAACATTTTTTGTATAAGTAATGTTTTTCCACTTTTCACAATCTCTTCAGGGTATAGACCCAGTAGTGATATTGCTGGATCAAAGGGTATGCACATTTTTGTTGCCCTTTGGTGTAGTTCCAAATTGCTCTCCAGAAAGGTTGGGTGAGTTCACAGCTCTACCAGTAATAAATTAGTGTCCCAGATTTCCCACAACCCTTCCAACACTGATCATTGTCCTTTCTGGTCATACTGGCCAGTCTGAGAGGTGTGAGGTGATACCTCAGAGAAGCTTTAATTTGCATTTCTCTAATAGTGATTTAGAGCAATTTTTCATATGACTATGGATTGCTTTCATTTCCTCATCTTTAAATTGCCTTTGCATATCCTTTGACCATTTGTCTATTGGGGAATGGCTTGTCTTTTTTTTAAACTTGACTCAGTTCTCTGTATATTTGAAATGAGTCCTTTGTCAGAAATAGTAGTAAAAATTGTTTCTCAATTTACCACATTTCTTTTGATCTTGGTTACAATGGTTTTGTCTGTGCAAAGGCTTTTTAATTTAATGTAATCAAAGTTATCTAGTTTGTTTTAAATGATTAATGTTCTCCATCTCTTCCTTGGTCATAAACTGCTTCCCTTTCCATAGATGTGACAGGTAAACTATTCCTTAATCTTCTAGTTTGCTTATAACATTGCTTTTTTTTTTATGTCTAGATCCTGTATCCATTTTGATCTTACCTTGGTATAGGGTGTGAGGTGTTGATCTAATCTAAGTTTCTTCCATACTAACTTCCAATTTTCCCAGCAGTTTTTTTTTTATCAAAGAGAGAGTTTTTATCCCAATAGCTGGACTCTTTGGGTTTATCAAACAGCAGATTACTATAATCATTTCCTGCTATTGCACCTAATCTATTCCACTGATCCACCACTCCATTTCTTAGCCAATACCAGACAGTTTTGATACTGATGCCTTATAATATAATTTTAGACCTGGTAGGGCTAAGCCACCTTCCTTTGCACTTTTTTCCCATTAAATCTCTGGAGAGTCTCAACTTTTTATTTCTCCATATGAATTTACTTAGAATTTTTTCTAACTCATTAAAATAAATTTTTGGAATTTTGATTGGTAGGGCACTAAACAAGTAGTTTAGTTTTGGTAGAATTGTCATTTTTATTATATTAGCTAGGTCTATCCATGAGCAGTTGATATTTGCCCAGTTATTTAAATCTGATTTTATTTGTGTGAGAAGTGTTTTGTAATTGTTTTCCAGAAGTTTCTGAGTCTACCTTGACAGGTAGACTCCCAGGTATTTTATATTGTCTGAAGTTACTTTGAATGTGATTTCTCTTAGCTCTTTCTGCTGCATCTTGCTAGTCATATATAGAAGTATTAAGGATTTATGAGAGTTTATTTTATGTCCTGCAACTTTGCTAAAGTTGCTAATTTTTTCTAGTAGTTTTTTTAGATCATTTTTTTGGGGGGGGATTCTCTAGGTATACCAGCATGTCATTTGCAGAGAGTGAGAGTTTTGTCTCTTCCTTCCCTAGTCTGATTCCTTCAATTTCTTTTTCTTCTCTTATTGCTGAAGCTAACATTTCTAATACGATATTAAATATTAGTAGTGATAGTGGGCATCCTTGTTTCAACCCTTTTCTTATTAGGAATGCCTCTAGCCTATCCCAGTTGCATATAATGCTTATTTATGGTTTCAGATAGATACTGTTTATTATTCTAAGGAACAATCCAATGGGTGCTGTATTTTGTCAAAATCTTTTTCAGCATCCATTAATATAATCATATGATTTCTGATAGGTTTGTTATTGACATAATTAATTATACTGACAGTTTTCCTAACATTGAACCGATTCTGCATTCCTGGGATAAATCCTACTTGGTCATAATGTATTATCCTAGTGATAGCTTGTTGTAGTCATTTTGCTAAGATTTTATTTAAGATTTTTGCATCTATGTTTGTCAGGGAGATAGGTCTATAATTTTCTTTCTCTGTTTTAATTCTTCCTGGTTTAGGTATCAGCATCATATTGGTGTCATAGAAAAAGTTAGGCAGAGTTCCATCTTCACCTATTTTTCCAAAGAGTTTATATAGAATTGGAACCAGTTTTTCCCTTAAATGTTTGATAGAATTCACTTGTGAATCCATCTGGCCCTGGAGATTTTTTTCTTAGGGAATTCAATAATGGCTGGCTGAATTTCTTTTTCTGACATAGGGTTGTATAGGTATTTAATTTCCTCATTTAAGTTCGGCAACTTATTTTTTTAAAATATTCCTCCATTTCATTTAGATTATCAAATTTATTGGCATACAGTTGGGCAAAATAATTCTGAATTATTACTTTAATTTCTTCTTCATTGGTGGTGAGTTCACCTTTTTCATTTATGATACTAGCAATTTGGTTTTCTTCTTTCTTTTTTTTAAATCAAATTGACCAGAGGTTTATCAATCATTTTATTGATTTTTTTCATAAAACCAGCTCTTGGTTTTTATTTATTAGTTTAATAGTTTTCTTGCTTTCAGTTTTATTAATTTCTCCTTTAATTTTTAGAATTTCTAATTTGGTATTTAACTGGGGTTTTTTAATTTGTTCTTTCTCTAATTTTTTAGTTGCATATTTAGTTCATTTATTTCCTCTTTCTCTAATTTATTCATATAAGCATTTAAAGATATAATATATATCCCCTGATAGCTGTCTTGAGTGTATCCCATAGGTTTTGGTATGTTGTTTCATTATTGTCATTATCTAAGATAAAATAATTAATTCTATAATTTGCTGTTTGATCCACTCATTCTTTAAAATGAGGTTATTTAGTTTCCAATTAGTTTTGGGTCTATATCTCCCTGGCCAAATATTACATATAATTTTTATTGCATTATGATCTGAGAAAGATATATTCACTATTTCTGCCTTTTTTCAATTGATTATTAGGTTTTTATGCCCTAGTATGTGGTCAGTTTTTGTGTGAAGTGCCAAGTACTGTAGAAAAGAAAGTATATTCCTTTTTATCCCCATTCAATTTCCTTCATAAGTCTATCATCTCTAGGTTTTCTAACAATCTATTTTTATCTCCTTAACTTCCTTCTTGTTTATTTTGTGATTAGATTTATCTAAATATGAGAGTGGGAGGTTGAGGTCTTCCACTAGTAGAGTTTTGTTGTCTTCCTGTAACTCCTTCAACTTCTCCTCTAAGTATTTGGATGCTATACCATTGGATGTACACATATTTAGTATTGAAATTACTTTGTCTATGGTACCTTTTTGAAGGATGTAGTTTCCTTCCCTATCTCTTTTAATAATATATATTTTTGCAGCTGCTTTGTCTGAGATAAGGATTGCTATCCCTGCTTTTTTCTCTTCAGCTGAAGCAAGATATATTTTTCTCCAATATTCCTTAGTGTTTTCATTTTGCATTCCCTTTCTGGAGGGGATCGATGTGCTTTTTCAATAATTATTTTGCCCTCTCTTTACATGATATCAGGGCAGTTTTCCATCACTAAATCCTGTAATATTAAATCCAGGTTTTTTTTTCTCTTCAATGTTTTCAGGAAGACCAATAATTTTTAGTTTATCTTTCTGCTATCTATTCTTGAGGTCAGTGGTTTTGCTGACAAGGTATTTAACATTTTCTTCTATTTTTTCAATTTTTAGGTTTTGTTTAACCAATTCTTGTTGTCTCATTGAAGTCATTGGTTTCCATAGTGTCCATTCGTTTTTTTAGGGAAGAATTTTCTTTATTTATATTTTTCAACTCCTTTTCCAATTGGTCAATTCTATTTTTTTAAGAGTTTTTCCTTTGTTCATTTGAGGTTTTGAGAGAATTATTAGAGAATTATTTTCTTTTTGCATTTGTCCAATTGTATTTTCCAAGGATTTGTTTTCTTGTTGAAAGTTGTTAATTTTCTCTTGGGTTTCTTTTCTCAAATTTTCCATTTGAATTTTAAACACCTTCCTTATTTCTTCACAGAAATCTTTCTTTGCTGGAGACCAAATCATATTCTCCTCAGAGGTTCTACGTCTCTCTGAATTAGGGTCTTTTCCCTCTAGGAATTTTTCTATGGTGCCCCCTTGCCTTTCTTCATTTTCCTAAGATCTTGTGTATGGGGAGGGGCTGGTTCACAGAGGCTTGATATTGAGATCTCTAGAGGTTTTATTCACTGAGTGTAATATCTCCAGCTGGCCAAGAGGGGGTGTTGGGAGGCTTTTCTCAGTGGATGTAATATCTCCTCCCGGCCAGTAGGGGGTGATAGAGGAAGGAACCTCTTCAGGCCTCCTGTAAGTCCCAGACTGTCAGTCCCAAGGCCAAGTCTTCTCCTGACTCTCTGGTTGTTTCCTCAGAGCAAAGTGGTTCCCACAGCGAAAGCCCCGGGGCTGATCTTAGATTATTCTGACTCCCTCTGCTGGTTGTGGTAGCTCTGCACTTACCCCACCCCTGATCCCAGAAGACAGACCTTGAGCTAAATGTTCTTCTCGCTTCTCTTTCTGGGTTTTGTCAATAGGACTTCCATTAAGAGGTTTATTTCATATTGTTTATGAGGGAAGATCAGGAAACCTTAGCACAGGACCTGGCTTCTCTCTGCCATCTTGGCCAGAAGCCCGAAAGTCCATCTTTTTGAGCAGCTCTGTCTGTGGTGGCAAAGAATTGGAAACTGAGTGAATGTGCATCAATTGGGGAATGATTGAACAAACTGTGGTATATGTATGTCATGGAACACTATTGTTCTATTAGAAACAGGAGGGATGGGAATTCAGAGAAGCCTAGAGGGATTTGCATGAACTGATGCTGAGTGAAATGAGCAGAACCAGAAAAAATACTGTACACCCTAACAGCAACATGGGGGTGATGATCAACCTTGATAAACTCGCTCATTCCATCAGTGCAGCAATCAGGGACAATTTTAGGGTATCTGTGTTAGAGAATACCATCTGTATCCAGAGAAAGAACTATGGAGTTTGAACAAAGACCAAAGATTATTACCTTCAATTTTAAAAAAAAGTTGTCTGATGTATTACATAATTATGCTATCTCTAATATTTTCCTAAAGGATATAATTTTTCTCTCAACATATTCAATTTTGATCAATGTATAGAATGGAAACCATGTAAAGATTATCAGACTGCTTTCTGGGGGGTTGAGGGAGGGAAGGGGGGGAATTGTAAAATTCAAAACCTTACAAAAATGATAGTAGAAACTACTATTGTGTATAATTGGAAAAACAAATATTTTTTAAAAGTCCATCTTTTCCCCTGAAAGAGGATATTTTTTTGAACAATTTCTTACCGTACAAATTGTCTAAATGTATCAAATTAAAGCCCCCTACTTCCTTTCCTGTAGATAAAATAGTCCTCTTATAGTAGCTTATTAAGAGTTGATTTGATCATAAATTCATTCAGATATTCTAATAATGTTTTATCTTGCAGTGACTACTACCACTATTCAAAGCAGTATAAAGCCATCTGGTGCCTTTGTCTCAGTCCTCCTTCTTCTATACTTCTTCATTCTCTTCTGGATAGCCCCTTCTTGCTTATATTTTCATGACATTGCTTTCTTCTCTATTTTCTTCTACCTGTCGGTCTTTTTTTTTTTTAAACTGGATCTTCAACTTTGTCATTCTCACTAACCATATCCACCAAGGACTGTCCTGGATCCTCTTCTTTCTCTCTTTTCTATCTTGCTTAGTAATCTCATCAGCTCCTATGTGTTCAGTTATATCTATTCAAATATGTCTTTCTCCCCAGGAGAAAGTTTCCCTTCCCCCCCTCACTTAAATCCAATTCATTTGCATGTCTTGGCATCACCTTGATGGTCTTCTTTGAGAACAAAGGACAAGCAACAATTTTGTTTAGCGATTTCATCAGTTCCCATGTATTCAATTGTATGTATGTCTATACATAGAATTCTAAGGTTTATTTATCTAGCCTTCAGTTTTTAATACCAACTCTATATTGGACTTTTTGAACTAGGTGTTCTATAGACATCTTAAACTCAATATGTTCAAAATTGAATTTGTCTTTACTCTCAAATTCTTCTTCTGAACTTATTTCTGATAATGACTCAACCATCTTCCCAGTCTTCCTGGTGTCTCAAATATTACAATAATCTGCCGGTCAGCCTCCTAGCAACTAGTCTATCCCCAATTTAGTTGACTTTTCACTCTGCTACCAAGATCATCTTAAAGAGCAAGTTTGATCATCATGTTAGTAACATATTTATACTCATTCAGTCAAAATACAAAAAATATATAAAGGCCCCCAGACAGAAGTGTAAGAGATAACAAAAAACAGGAGACAAACATTGCTTGTTACAGAAACAATCACCAGTTTGGATAGTACAATTGCTATTGGACTATTATTTCAATGGCAGTTTCAGGGGTAGGAAGGTATTCACCAGTATTTTCACTTGCCAGACCACAAGTATGACTTAATATAGCTTTTGAATAATGTTATGCTACATAAACTGGCTATTCCAAAAGAATTTCTGACCTTTTCTCAGAATCAGACAGTTGAACAAATTCTGTTCCAACATACTTATGACAGGTCAATTTGTAACTTTCAGATTCAGACTTGACTGAAAAATTTAACATTGTTATAATGATGTCCTTGGAGAAAATCCTGTGACCATTGTAGGAGATAAATACTTATGATAAATTTCAAGATTACTACATATCTCTGAACCCACAATTTTAGAAATATGATAGTGGGATATCTTTCTTGGAACATCGCTATTTCCCAATTGCAGCATGTTCTCAAGTTTTTATGCTCTATTTTCAAAGATGTTAATGTGGAATAGAGTTCATTAAAGGAAACCAGCTAAATCTTAGTCAATAAAATGATCCCAAATCCCTGTATAGATCCCAGGATTTCTTCACTATTCTTTCCTTGAAATCTAGGAGTAGTCCAGATCAAGCCCATCATACCTTGCCTCACGAAGTAACTATAATGATTAAAGTATGGAATATATCCTCTGTACCTCAGACAATAAGTATTAGATCCCCTTCCTAAGACTAGTGTCATCTCTAGAAAAATCCTAAGTGTGTGATCATCCTTTAGAATCTAGAAACTTAAAAAGATTCTTGCAGTGTCTCTCAAACCCTAATCATTTTTTGTACATGGTTGTGCCAAGTTCTTGTTCCCATATTTTGTTTTCACGACCTTGAAATATTGCTTATGAGCAAAGGGAACATGATTGGAACAGTTAAAAGAATAATTTGCTCCAAATTTTCTGTGTTCCAACAGTATTTTTAAAAAAGCTATCCTATTGGCAAACCCATAATATGGGAAAGCTTGTAAAAATGAAAAGGATACTCATCCCATCTTAGGAATTTTTGTAAATATACAGGTTCATTTTATTTAAATGCTGAAATATTGCTTTTTGAATAAATAATAGTTGTATGTATTTAGAATGGTTATAAGCCTGTTAACTAAAAAAATACTCTTATGAGATTGGAAATAATTCATTTGGGTACCCACTCTGAAGGAAGAATTGTAAGGAAATCTGAAATAACTTTTTTGTCACCTTAAGCCTCCAAAGAAGGTAAAAATTTTAAAAATAGATTAGATTTGTGCTGAAATTGGATTGAAATGGCTAGATGTTTTACTCTACCTTCATTTTAATGATTATTCAGTTCTCTTACCTACAAACGGAATAGTATTATATTGGAAAAATGTATAGCACTAAAGCAATAGGTACCTTGCTATTTGAAGATAAATCAACAAAAGTCCTCTTTGGAACACTTTGATATAGATGTTCAAGACCATACCACATACTCATCATTAACAGTGATGTAAAATTCCAAGGCATTCCAGCTCGAATTTATACTTTACCTTGAAGCAGACATCCAATGCAAGAACATCAACAGCCACCACTACTTGTTTGACCTGAAATATCCTTGCCAACTGTTAGCCAGCCTAGTGCTTGCTGGCAAGCAGGAAAATTTAAATCCCCATGTGAACGAAGTGCCTGATGGTTAAAAAAAAAAGTTAAAGAACTCTACTAAAGTCACCACTTGGTTCCTGGTCAATCACTCTTTGTCTAAGCCTTAAAAGACTAATTTAAACCATCTCACTTTGGTCAGGTTTATCAACAGATCACAATAACTTCACTTAAGGACTTCCAAATGCTGAGTTTCATGTACCTCCTCCTTCACAAAGTAGTATCCCAGTGATATTTATCCTCCTTTATGTGAGATGATATTTGGGGCTGGTTCACAACAAAGGGATATCACCTAGTCTGTATTTATTAAGTTACTTGTTTCCAATTCAAACTTGCCATGCTAATAATGGTTGTTAGTGTATGAAGTATAACATTTGTAATTCTATTTGAAACAAGTTTAAACTCACAATACTTCTTTAAACTACTTGTAAACAAAGTGCTTAATAAATAATAAATCAATCTTTGAGGCTTGATTGTGAATTTAATTGCAAGAGGATTTTTGGATTTTGGTTTGATTCTACTTGGGATCTTTATTTTCACTATTAGATGTTAAATTAAAGTGAGAATTTGTTTGTTGGTAACAACTGTATGATTCCATTTTTAAATTATTCCATTATTCATTTATCAAAAGAATTTGATCTGTAACAAAGGAAAGTGCATGTACCATTTATACTGGAATTTTCAAAAAAAAAGAAAATGAGTTGCCAAAAATATCAGATTTGATACACATTGATGTTTAAGACAAGTCCCTAAACCCAGAATGGAGGGGTCTTGGAAGTAAAATATAGCAGTTTTCAAATACTGTCAGCTAAAGTGTATATGTGTGGCTGAAATAGGAAGAGGAGCAATTTGCTCATTCACACAAGAATTAAAAGCTACTTATTCTAAAAGTTGCATCAATTAAAATTATCCAACTGGGACAATCTTTTCCTGCAAATATCCAGTATGATATTGAGACAAATGCTTGTACTTTTAAAATTCTGACAAACTATTATCTTCTGTTTTTATGAAATTTACACTCCTGCATTGAACTCAAAGTAACCCTTGAGAGTAATTTTGATGGTATATAAGCTACTTGAATCTGGCCACCTCTCATAGTTCTTAAATTCTAAGCATAGAATTTATCCTGCAGATGGCTTCTAAATAAACTAATTTGATTTTGATAAATCTACTCCTAAACTCAATGGAAGTTCCCCCTACCCCTGTTAACACTGTCTTGTGATGTTAAAGCAATGATTTTGGAATAAATTGTTTAGTGTATGTATACAGTTACTAGGAGAAGCAAGATCACATTTATTTGTTTGTTTTGATGAGGCAATGGAGTTATTTGCCCAAGGTCATACAGCTAGTAAATATCAATTGTCTGAGGTTGGATTTGAACTCAGGTCCTCCTGACTCCAGGGCCACTGTTCTATCCACTGTGCTACCTAACTGCCCTTGTTTCATTAGTTTTTGAAACTTGCCATTGACTAGCTTGATTCCAATGTTAATTATTGGCATTTTATAATATTTTTTCATCTGTTGAATAAATGAAAAAGTCCTACATGTGAAGGTACAAATAGACATCACAGCTTTATAGGAGGTCATAATATAACTGAGGGAAATAATACATAATGTTCAGAGACAGCTAGGTGGCTCAGTGGATAGTGTACCAACCCTGGAGTCAGGAGGACCTGAGTTCAAATTCCATCTCAGATACTACTTACTTAGCTGTGTGACTTTGGGCAAGTCACTTAACCACATCATCTTGCAAAAAGAAAAAAGTTCAGCTAGAAGGTGCATGCAAAGACTTTCCTGAAATAGTTCAATGGCAAGACTTATGGCAAGTTCAGGAATCTTGATGATATGGAGACAGGACAGATGGTAAAATCATGAGGACTTTAAAATGAAATGGCAATGCATATGGTAAGACCTGATGGTCGTCCATCTTACATAAGGAATGGAGTTCAGGGCTCCCATCGAAATCAAGCAGTGTAAGTAGTCAAGAAGCCTGGGCCAGGGAAAGGGTGAAAGGATAGCACACTAGTGGTGTGGATCTTCTTGCCACCTGTCAGTCCCAGATGAGGTTATTAGGTCAAGTTAAAAAGTCTACACATATACATACACACACACACACATACACACACACACATGCACGCATATTTCAAGGCCATTTAAACATACATAAAATATGTTTAAATGCCTCTCAATTCATTCCCATAACCACAAACTTATCTATCCATTCATATATTCATTTGTTCAAAATGAATCATTTTTAATCATCTTAATCATTTTTTAAAACATTGTTATTGCTAATTATAAGCTGCTATGACTTCATTTTTAAAATATCATTTGCAGTGATTGATCTGGATTTTCAAGCATGTTTTATCCAAGAAATAATATATTTCTTGCTACTAATTTTAGATAAGGAAAACATTTTAATACTTTTTTTAAACTTGTGAAGATTTTAAATGATATTTATTACCATACAGATTTATTGTATATATTAGAACCTGTCTATTTCTCTGGAAACTAGCCTCTTCAAAGACATTTCATACTTTAAAATTTACTTTAAAAATAAATTAATCTTTAGCTAAGGATTTTTAGGATTCCCTTTTAGATATAATTGAATATAATTAGAATTAATTCATTTGTAGTTGACTAGAAAAATACATTTTTAATAGATATCTTTTTAAATACCTTTCTAAAATCTTTCTAAATATTTTTAGCTATATTGTTTTTCAGGAAGTATGCATTCAAATTTTTAAAGGTATCATATAGACAATAATGAGGGTGGAGCCAAGATGACAACATGAAGGGGTCCAGTCTTAGGAGCTCTCTGATAAAAACTCATAAACTAAGGACTCTAACTAAACTTTCAAGAGACAAAACCCACAAAGGGACCCAGTGAGGCAGCTTGGTCTTTCGGCAGCCTAGACCCAGAAACAGAAGCAGGCGGAGCCGGTAAGCAGGAGCCCCCAGGGCATGAGCCCATTGAGCTGAGGGAGGGGAGTGAAGAGAGACTGCCAAGCTCTGTCCTCTGCCTCTGGAACAGGACTTTGGGGCTCTGACCACATTCAGATCCTGATCCCAGTCTATGCCCCCCCATAGAACAACAGGGCACCCCCACCTCAGCCCCGTGGCAGAGGGGGGCACATATGGTCATTCACAGACCAGGAGGGAGGACAGAGCCTCAAACACTGAGACCCTTGTGGGAGTGTCCCAAAAGCTCAGGAAGCACCCCCCAAAATAAGCTTAGGCTGGGAAATGAACAAACAAAGAAACAAGAGGAAGACCACTGAGAAAGATTTTGCAAATGAGCCCAAGAAGGATCAAAATACTCAGTCTGAAGATGAGGAAGCACAAGCTCCTGCATCTAAAGACTCCAAGAAAAACAGAAATTGGGCTCAGGCTATGATAGAGCTCAAAAAAAGACTTTGAAAATCAAATGAGGAAGTTGGAAGAAAAAACTGGGAAAAGAAAGGAGAAAGATGCAGGAAAAACATGAAAATGAAGTCAGCAGCTTAGTCAAGAAAATCCAAAAAAATGCTGAAGAAAATAGCATGCTAAAAAACAGCTTAGGTCAAATGGATAAAACAGTTCAAAAAGTTATTGAGGAGAAGAATGCTTTAAAAAGCAAAATTGGCCAGATGGAAAAAAAGATAAGAAAATTCTCTGAGGAGAACAAATCCTTCAGACAAAGAATAGAATTCAGGGAGTTTGATGAATTTACCAGAAATCAGGAATCAATACTTAAAAACCAAAAAAATGAAAAATTAGAAGAAAATGTGAAATATCTCATTGAAAAAACAACTGATGTGGAAAACAGACTTAGAAAAGACAATTTGAAAATTATTGGAATACTTGAAAGTCATGATCAGGAAAAGAACCTTGACATCATTTTCTAAGAATTACTACAGAAAAATTGCCCTGATATTCTAGAAGCAGAGGGCAAAATAGAAATGGAGAGAATCCACCAATCCCCCAGAGAAAGAGATCCCCCCAAAAAAACAACCCCCAGGAATATTATAGCCAAGTTCCAGAACTCCCAAGTCAAAGAGAAAATATTACAAGCAGCCAGAAGGACACAGTTCAAATATCGTGGAGCTGCAGTCAGGATCACACAGGACTTAGCAGCAGCTACATTGGAAGCTTGTAGGGCTTGGAATACAATATACTGGAAGGCAAAAGAGCTTAGAATGCAGCCAAGAATGAACTACCCAGCAAGGCTGAATGTCCTCTTCCAGGGAAAAAGATGGACTTTCAATGAACCAGGGGAATTTCAAAGGTTCCTTTTGGAATGGCCAGAGCTGAACAGAAGGTTTGATCTTCAGGTACAGGACTCAGGTGAAGCATGGAGATTGGAGGAGAGGGGGGAAATATGAGGGAGTTAATGAGGCTGAATTGCATGTATTCCTGCATAGAAAAATGACACTGCTAATACTCATATGAACCTTCTCAGTTAATGGAGCAGATAGAGAGAGCTTTTATAGTTGAAGCACAGGAGAAAGCTGAATTTGAAGATAAAATATGGTGTAAAAATGGAGTCAATAGAAAAAAAGGGAAATGGAATGGGAGAAAGAAAAAGGCGGGGGGGAATAGTCCAAGATATTTCACATAATAAGATTTTTTTTATTACAATGAGCTATTGCAATGATATGGAAGTGGGGAGGCAAGGGGGAATGAGGGAACCTTTGCTCTCATCAGAGATGGCTAGGAGAGGAAACAGCATATATACTCAATGGGGTATAGAGAACTGGAGTAAGAAGGAGGGGGGAGCAGGGGGAAGGGGTGGGGATGTGAATAAAGGAGGAGAGGATGGACCATGGGGGGACAGTGGCCAGATATAACACATTTTCTTTCTTACTTCTTGCAAGGGGCTGGGATTGGAAGGCCTGTCCAGGACCATGGGGCCAGGTGGATTCTGGGCCTAAGGGGTGGTATGGGGGCTCAGGGCCTCTTGGCCCCAGGACCAGGGATCTGTCTGCTGTGCCACTCAGCGACTCTACAGCAGAGTCAGAGTGAAAGGAGAGAGAAAATATAGTACATGGTAGTGGAGAAATACGAAAGGAGGGAGTTGCGATCAGCAATGGCAAGGGTGGAAAAATATGGAAATAACTTTTGTGATGGACTTATCATAAAGAATGTGATCCACCCATGACAGAGTTGTTGGTGTTGGAACAAAGACTCAAGCACATTTTTTGTTATTATTATTTGGGGGAGGGTGCAGGGCAAGTGGGGCTGGATGGCCTGCCTGGGGCCACATAGCGGGGTGATCTTTGGGTGTCTGGGGCCAGATTTGGACCCAGGTGCTCCTGGCTCAAGGGCCAATGCTCTGTCTGCCACCCAGCCACCCCTACTATTATTACTATTTTATTTCATTTTGGGTCTCTTTTTTTCTTTCTTTTTTTTTTTTGGTTTTTGCAGGGCAGTGGGGATCGGGTGGCTTGCATGTCACACGGCTGGGTGATTGTTGGGTTTACGAGGCTGGATATGGACTCGAGTGCTCGTGGCTCCAGGGCTGGTGCTTCATCCATTGCGCCACCTGGCCATACCTACAATTATTACTATTATTATTTTTTTATTTTAATTTTTTTCTCTCCCCTTTACTTTTTTCACCCAAACAAGTCTATCTATATTCATGGGGGAGGAGGGGTATTTTGTTTACTTGTAAACAAGAATATTGTATTAATGTAAAAAAACATTTGTGCAAAATTAGAATAAAAAATAAATTAAAAAAATATTACAAGCAGCCAGAAGGACACAGTTCAAATATCGTGGAGCTGCAGTCAGGATCACACAGGACTTAGAAGCAACTACATTGGAAGCTCGTAGGGCTTGGAATACAATATACCAGAAGGCAAAAGAGCTTAGAATGCAGCCAAGAATGAACTACCCAGCAGGGATGAATGTCCTCTTCCAGGGAAAAAGATGGACTTTTAATGAACCAGGGGAATTTCAAAGGTTCCTTTTGGAATGGCCAGAGCTGAACAGAAGGTTTGATCTTCAGATACAGGACTCAGGTGAAGCATGGAGCTTGGAGGAGAGGGGGGAAATATGAGAGACTTAATGAGGATGAACTGCATGTATAGAAAAATGATACTGATAATATTCATATGAACCATCTCAGTTAATAGAGCAGATAGAGGGAGCTTTTATAGTTGAAGCACAGGAGAAAGCTGAATTCGAAGATAAAATATGGTGTAAAAATGGAGTCAATAGGAAAAAACGGGAAATGAATGGGAGAAAGAAAAAGGAGAGGGGGAATAGTCCAAGATATTTCACATAATAAGATTTTTTTTTATTACAATGAGCTATTGCAATGATATGGAAGGGGGGAGGCAAGGGGGAATGAGGGAACCTTTGCTCTCATCAGAGATGGCTGGGAGAGGAAACAGCATATATACTCAATGGGGTATAGAGAACTGGAGTAAGAAGGAGGGGGGAGCAGGGGGAAGGGGTGGGGATGTGAATAAAGGAGGAGAGGATGGACCATGGGGGGACAGTGGTCATATATAACACATTTTCTTTTTTACTTCTTGCAAGGGGCTGGGATTGGAAGGCCTGTCCAGGACCATGGGGCCAGGTGGATTCTGGGCCTAAGGGGTGGTATGGGAGCTCAGGGCTTCTTGGCCCCAGGACCAAGGGATCTGTATGCTGAGCCAGTCAACGACCCTACAGCAGAGTCAGAGTGAAAGGAGAGAGAAAATATAGTACATGGTAGTGGAGAAATAAGAAAGGAGGGAGTTGCGATCAGCAATGGCAACATTGGAAAAATATGGAAGTAACTTTTGTGATGGACTTATCATAAAGAATGTGATCCACCCATGACAGAGTTGATGGTGTTGGAACAAAGACTGAAGCACATTTTTTGTTATTATTATTTGGGGGAGGGTGCAGGGCAAGTGGGGCTGGGTGGCCTGCCTGGGGCCACATAGCAGGGTGATCTTTGGGTGTCTGGGGCCAGGTTTGGACCCAGGTGCTCCTGGCTCAAGGGCCAATGCTCTGTCTGCCACCCCTACTATTATTACTATTTTATTTTATTTGGGGTTTTTTTTTCTTCTTTTTGATTTTTGCAGGGCAGTGGGGATCGGGTGGCTTGCATGTCACATGGCTGGGTGATTATTGGGTTTACGAGGCTGGATATGGACTCGGGTACTCGTGGCTCCAGAGCTGGTGCTTCGTCCATTGCGCCACCTGGCCATACCTACAATTATTACTATTATTTTTTTAATTTTAATTTTTTTCTCTCCCCTTTACTTTTTCACCCAAGCAAGTCTATCTATATTCATGGGGGAGGGGCATTTTGTTTACTTGTAAACAAGTATATTTTATTAATGTAAAAAAAATTTGTACAAAATGAGAATAAAAAATAAATTTAAAAAAGGTATCATATATTTATTTTTCTTTAATAGTATTTTATTTTTTTCCAAATACATGTAAAAACAATTTTTAACATTTTGGGGGTAAAATTTTGAGTTCTAAATTTTCTCCTGACCTTCTCTCCCCCTCCCTAAGATGGTATAATATGCAATTTGATAAAGCTTTTATATGTGCAATCATGTAAAACATTTCCATATTATTAGTCATCTTGTGAAAAAAAGAAACAGTTTGCAAAAGGAAAAAAAAACATGAGAAAGAAAGAAAATGAAAATAGTATGCTTCCATTTGCATTCAGACTCTGGATATGAACCATCTAATATATTTAACAATTTTAATACTGTATTAAATTCTAGAGTTCATTTTGATGATCTCAGTTAAGATGTTTATCAAAATTTACGGCATTAAATCTGAGGTAAATCTTCAGATTTGGAAACTGAGGTATATATTAATGCACTGAAGTTATATTTAACTGAACACTAATACACACTTCTTTGTGATGTGGCATTATTATACTTTGGTAAGTTTTCAGTTAATATTGTACATTGGAACTAAGTTAAAGTCATCCTTTCAGAGCTCCACCAAAAAATAAGTCTTGGACATGGAGCAAAGGGAGAAATGTTGTTGATGAGGGCAGCTAGATGGCACAGTAGATAAAGCACTGACCTTGGATTCAGGAGTTCAAATGCAGTCGCAGACATTTGCTAGCTATGTGACCTTGGGCAAGTCACTTAACCCTGATTGCCTCAAATTAATGGCCATCTCCAGTCATCTGAGTCATATTTGACCACTGAATCTAGATGACTGGAGGAGAAAGAGAGGTTGATGAATTAGCATAGCATCCCCTCACTCAAATCTAGTTCATGTGCTTGTCATGGCATCATCTCCCTGATGTCATAGTCTTCTCCAAGAATGAACAAACATTATTATTATTTCAAGTTTTTGGACTTGACCTGAAAACAAACTAGAGTACCTCTGACCCTGACTTTGTGAGTGTGGCTCATGGGTAAGAGACATGGACTCTGAGGAGAGAAAGAGAAGCAAGCAAGCAGAAAATGGATATGATGGCAAGCAGATGGCAAGAGCCATGAGCTCCACTGTGCAGAGTCTAGAACCAGAGCAGTGAGGACAGAGCAAACATCTACTATGTCCACAGAATGCTCCAGGCCAGGTTGGAGACAGAGACTGGTAATCTCCCACCTTTACTTTCTCTTTTTCTAAAAAGAGTGATTGAATGATGGGCCACTCATTTACTTTGAATCTCCCTGGATTTGGAAGGGTTTGAAAAATATGATAAAACTATGCATGAACAAACACTAAACTATGTACTAAGCATGTGTACTCCTTTCTAGAGATCCTGAAATTTTTGATTTGGACTAAATCTGGGGTCTTGGAAGCCAATTAAAATGTGGGATGGTGGTATTGAGTTATATAACAAATCAGCATATGAATTCAGAATTCATAGATTTCTAGACCACAAGTTAATAGTATTTTCCTTGGTTGCAGCTAATGCTGGACTTTGAAAAGCAAGGTGGACCCCTAAAGGGAAGTGAATTACTAAGGAACTCTGCCCAAAAGCCAGAGGAGGGGATGTTGGCTCATTAGGTACCTGAGAGGATAGTGACAATACAACCTGCTTAGCTCTTTAATACTGAGTGCTGCTTACATAAGAAAATTCTAAAGTTATATTTTCTTACCTCAGCAGAACAGGCCATTTTAAAAATTACTTTTTTTGGGGAACTGAAAACAATTTAATTCTAACCTTTTCTAAGTTTTCCTTCCTCTAAAAAAAACAGTATTTTGTTATTGATATACTGGAAAATTGATTAGATTCCAAAGAAAAGGAATAGATAAAAGTAGAGATCTAACTTGGTAGAGTCAAAGTTCAAACTAGTCATTTGAGAGATTTGTTTTTTAAAATAAGTGACAACATTTTAACATTTTTACTGTAGTCTTAGTCATTATTGTAAAAGTTCAAATTAAATAAAGTAATTTGGCTTAAATATTTTCTATGACTATCTCTTAGAAGACATTTAATGTATCATGGAATTCTGTGTTGAAAAGTCTACAAGACATTTCACAGGAACAATAATTATAAAAGTGAGTTGAGGTTTATAAAGCCTTTAAAATAAACTTATAAGGTGTGTATTCCCATTTTACAGATGAGGAAACAATCTCATCTTAAGTTAGTAACCTTTCACTGCAGCTTGAATGAATATATTCATCTGATTAATAACAATATTCAACAAAGTTTCATGGTAAGCAAAATATAATTTAGGTGGATAGATGAAAAAAGCACAGCATGGCCATGAGTGAAAGGAGAATACCTGAAGTAACTTTAAATGTACATCTAATCAAAGGATCCTCTGAAGTATTTATCAAACTCCCTCATGGTGTGGTATCACATTGAAGCAAGAGGAAGGAGTGTGAAAAGACCCATCAGATGTCAGATTCTGTCAATAAAAATCATTTGACTTTACTACTAATGTGTACTTAGCATTTGTTCAGCTAGAGCATAGGAGTATATGTGTGTGTTTTGAGAAAGATGAAGTCCTTTTGCAGTTGGTGAAACCCATAGATCCCTTCTAGAAATGCTTTTAAATATACAAAATACATACATATATATATATATATATATATATATATATATATAGCCAATTATTTTGAAATCATTATAAAAAATAAAATTAAAAATCAAGTTCATAGAGCCCAGGCTGATTCCCTGAAACAGAGCTTATCAATACTACATATAGAGTTGTAAAGAAGGCACCTTATAAACATCATATATCTATCTCACACCACCCCACCACCACCCTCAACCACCTTCCTAGAATCTAGAAGTTTTAAGGTCCTCAAAAAGTCATAGCAAGCCTAAAGGAAAAAGTGTGGAGGCACAAACACCAGTGTTCTAAATTAGATCTCTAACTGAACATTCTCTGATTAAATTCTTCCTACGGAGCACACCACACCAACCTTCCTTCTGTTTTACTAGCTTCCAATTCCCATCATCTAGCCTCACCACTTTAGGTGTAAGTAGCATGCCTATGTTACTTTCTCCTTAGCTTTCACCCCTATTCTGATCATTCCTCTTCCTCCTTAGTTCACCCCTTTTTCAATCCTTCCTACAGCACTATCAATCAGATCCTCCACTCTGTTTCCAAAAACATTCCCTTCATTCTAACTCCTAATCATATTGTGGTAAAGGTCAAATATTACATATATATATATATATATATATATATATATATATACATATATATATATATATATGCAGTACTTGGAAATCTTAAAATGCTAGAAATGTTAGATATTTTTATTATTATTATTATCCTTGAACTTTTTAACTAGCATTCCTTCCATACTGCTCTAACAGAAACTGGTCATTATGGTAAGAAGTGTGTATCCCTGGGGCGGCTAGGTGGCAGAGTGGATAAAGCACCGGCCCTGGAATCAGGAGTACCTGGGTTCAAATCCGGTCTCAGACACTTAATAATTACCTAGCTGTGTGGCCTTGGGCAAGCCACTTAACCCCATTTGCCTTGCCAAAAATCTAAAATAAAAAAAAAGTGTGTAACCCTTGCAACTTTTGCCACTAGAGATAACTCCTTCTTTACTTCCCAATACCACTTGCAGATTATTCCTTTCTTGTCACCTCATAATGATTTTTGTTCTTTCAAAGTCTGTATAACTCATTTGTCATCACCCTCTACATATCTTTGTTTCTGACACCTGAGTGATAGATCATTCTAACTTTATTGAGAACTTTAGGACTTAGTTCATGATCCTCACATCTCTTGGGGATTTCAATAATGTCAACAATCCCCTTAACAGTACAACTACATACTTTTCCAACTCCTCAACAACAGTTTTTTGTATACCCACTTCAGTCACATACTTTAAATCTCCTAAGAGTTATGTCACCCAATCATCAGAACTATTTGGTATTAGCTAAGAAACAGAGTGGTGTATCAGCTGAATCTATTAGGTACAAAAAACACAGTAGAAAATGACTATGGTAATCTATTGTTTGATAAACCCAAAGACTCCAGCTTCTGGGATGAGAACTCACTATTTGACATAAACTGCTAGTTAAAATGGAAAATAGTATGACAGCAACTAGGCATGAACTAACATCTCGCACCCTAAACCAAGATAAGTTGAAATGGATTCAGTATTTAGACATAAAAGGTAATATCATAAACAAATTAGGAGAGCAAGAATAATCAAATCAATGGAGAAGGTAAGAAATCATGACCAAACAAGAGAGAGCATTATCAAATGAAAAATGAATGACATCGATTACATTAAATTGAAAAGGTTTTACACAAACAAAACCAATGAAACCATGATTAAAAGAAAAACAAAAATCTGGGAAACAGTTTTTATACCCAGTGCTTCTGAAAAAGGTCTCATTTCTAAAATATACAGAGAACTGAATCAAATTTATAAGAATATAAGAATACAATAAATGGTCAAAAGATATGAATAGGTTTTTTTAAGGTTTTTGCAAGGCAATGGGGTTAAGTGCCTAGCCCAAGGCCACACAGCTAGGTAATTATTAAGTATCTGAGGCTGGATTTGAACTCAGGTACTCCTGACTCCAGGGCCGGTGCTTTATCCACTGCACCACCTAGCCACCCCTGATATGAATAGTTTTTAGATGAGAACATTAAAGTTATATTAGAAACTATCTTTGCATGTAATTAGAAAAAAATACTGTTAATAAATTTTTTTTAAAAGAGTTGTACCACTTTCAGGATTTAGAACTTTAAAACCAATCAATAACTTTATCTTTCCATTTCCTTCGCTCTAAATCAACCTACCTTTGCCCTTATTGTAATCATTTGCCTCTTTTGCATCCATATTTTGGACACAAACTTTTTAATTTAATGTAATAAAAATCATCCATTTTCAATTTATAAATATTCTATTTTTGTTTGTTCATACTTTCTTACCTTCTCCATAGATTCTTTGTTTATGGTATTACTCTACTTTGTTTATGGTATTACTTTTTATGTCTGAATTCTATGCCCATTTCAACCTTCTTTTGATAATGGGTATGAGATGTTGGTTTATGCTCAAGTTTCTGCCATATTATTTTCCAGCAGGTTTTGTCAAATAATGAGTTATAAACCTACTTGGGTTTCATTTGCTTCTATACTCACAAGCTTCATAAACTTGTCTACTGGTTTGGTACTTTGATATATCACTGGTTCTTCTCCAGTGCTACTAAGGATTGCTAGTGTCACAAAATCAATATGATTTCACACAATAAAAATGTATTGAATGTAGCCTTAGGTAGTCCTTTGCAGCTTGTGGACACTCATACTGTACCATTAACTTTTTTTTAAGTATTACAAATTTTTGGCATTTTTAATAGACATTCATCTCAGACATTTTTTAATTTTGACCCAAGGCTATCATCTCATTTGAGCAAAGAAAACATCCAAGAGAGAAGAAATTTTTTTTTGTTTTTTGCAAGGCAGTAGGTTTAATTGACTTGTCTTAGGTGTCACAGCTAGGTAATTATTAACTGACTGAGGTCACATTTGAACTCAAGTCCTCCTGACTCCAAGGCCCATACTCTATCCATTGTGCCACCTTGCTGCCCTGAGAGAAATTTTACTTTAAACCTAACAATAAAATGAACAAAATGAAAGTAATCCTATATTATCACATTTATGAATGTGAATTTTAAATTCTCATAACCTTAAAAATTTATGAATCTCAATACAATTAAATCAAATATAAAATACAAAGATTTAAAAGAAAACTTGAACTTATAGATTTAGTTTGTTATCAAATCTTTCATAAAATCATTTTAAAGATGCACTCTTTCATATTTCCCAGTACCTGAAATAGGCCAGTGGTCTATATAGAAATGGATGAGCAAATAGTATTATATATTAATTTATCAATTAATGATTATTATCTATAATTATCTTTTAATCATATAATTAACCATGCAAAGGCTCAAATTAGCACTAAATCAGTAAATTCTCTAACAAATGCAGAAAGTACATCTCAAAATTTTTAGACAATGCCAAATTTTTGGTCATTTCTTTTAAAATTAAAAAATCCCAAATTTTAAAGTAATATATACATTTTAATAACTTTGGTGGTGGATTTCTTTTTTAAAAGAAATAACTTCCCTAATATTGACCTCAAATTTAAATGAAAATGTTTACAAGAGATTTTTAACCCCCAAAACAAAGAGAAATGTTTAAAACATTGATTTACTTTTTCAGTGAAAAAGCTTGCTCTTGGAAAAACCAATGAATTAAAATTTTTTTTTTATTTATTTAAGGCAATGGGGTTTTGAGTGACTTGCCCACGGTCACATAGCTAGGCAATTATTAAGTGTCTGAGACTGGATTTGAACTCAGGTCTTCCTGACTCCAGGACCAGTGCTCTATCCACTGTGTCACCTAGCTTCCCCAAAACCCAATGAATTTAAGAAAAACTCTGTAATGGTAAATCTACTTACACCATATATTAAATACTTTTCATAAAATTTCAAATTAGGAGTTTTTCTTTTGATTAAAAACTAAGTTTCTGTAGCTGCCTGTAGCAAAAACACACCTAGTTTATGACAAAACAAAACAAAAATTCCCATATTTCTATTTTGTCTAAATAACTTTCAAATCAATGTTCCAGTAATAATGCCCTCCGAACTAACTGAACACTTTTTTGGTAAGGCTGCTCTTAACAGTAAGGCAATTATTTAAAGATGGATTTAAATAGTTATTTTCAATTTAAAAAATTAGACAGTAAATGTGTCCTTAATGTTCCAAGAGTTGCGACTAAAAATATTCTTTAAAATGTACCATTTCTATGTGATTTAGACATAAAGTATGCCATCATAAGCAAATTAGATGAGCATTGGATAGTTACCTATCAGATCTATGAATGAGGTAAGGTTTCAGCATTCATGATGAAACAAAAAGGAATTACAGGAAGTGAATAATTTTGATAACATAAAATTAAAGTTTTTGCTCAAACAAAACCAATGCAGTTAAAATTAGAAGAGAATCAAGAATCTAGGGGCAAATATTTGCAGGGAGTTTTTCTGATAAAGATCTCCTTTTTTTTTTTTTTTTTGCAAGGCAAATGGGGTTAAGTGGGTTGCCCAAGGCCACACAGCTACGTAATTATTAAGTGTTTGAGTCTGGATTTGAACTCAGGTACTCCTGATTCCAGGGCCAGTGCTTTATCCACTGTACCACCTAGCTGCCCCAAAGGTCTCCTTTCTAAGATAAATAGCAAACAGACAAATTTATAAGGATAAGAGCCATTCCCCAACTGATACAAAGAAACCAATTAAATAGTTTTTAGAGGAAGAAATTAAAGCTATCAATAGCCATCTGAAAAAATGCTCTAAATCATGAATCATTAGAGAAATGTGATTTTAAACACATTTGAAGTAGCATTATACACCCATCAGCTAAACTGACAAAAAAGGAAAATGATAAATGCTAGAGAAGATATGGGAAAGGAAATACACTAATTAGAGGAGCTGTGAACTAGTTCATTTCCATTTTCCATTCTGGTAAGCAATTTGGAACTATGTCCAAAAGGCTATTAAACTGTGCATACCTTTTGACCCAGAAATACTACTACTAAAGCTATACCTTAAAGAGATCAAAGGACCCATATGTTCAAAAATATTTATAGCAGTTTTTTTTATGATGGCTAAGAATTGGAAAATGAGAGGGTGCTCTTCAATCTGAGAATGGTTGGACAGTTATGCTGTATGAATGTGATGGAATATTATTGTACTACAAGAATGATGAAGGGAATGGTTTCAGAAAAACCTGGGAAGACATATGAAGTGATGCAGAATGAACTGGAACAGAGCCAGGAGAACAATTTTGTAAATATAATCAATTTTGAAAGATTTATGAACTCTGATCCAACACAATTCCAAAGGACCTGTGATGAAACATCTTCAGATAGAAAAGTGATGACTAAGAGTGAAAACCGAAACATATTTTCTTCCCTCTTTTTTTGTCTTCCCCAATCCTTCTTTCCTTCCTTTCTTCTTTCTTCCCCTCCCTTCCTTTTCTTCATATGGCTAATACAGGAATTTATTTTGCTATATGTATTTATAATGAGTTTGATTTTTCTTGTGTTTTAAATAGTCTGAAAAGGAAGCAGAGGGGAGAGGAGGGGAATTTGAAACTGAAAATAAAATTAATTTAATTTTAAAAACATTCTAGGGGAAGCTAAGTGGCACAGTGGAAAGAGCACTGGCCCTGGAGTCAGGAGGTCATGAGTTCAAGTCTGAACTCAGACACTTAATAATTGCCTAGCTGTGTGACCTTGGGCAAGTCACTTGACCCCATTGCCTTAAATATATATTTAAAAAAACATGCTAACTGATTTTCATTGTCTGTAATCTTTTGAAACTAATTATATGAAACTTCAAAACTAGCAAATGTCATGAAATATGCTTATGAAACATAAATTACCTCTAATTTAAAATTTTTACTTATTAGTAAACCACTCATTTTTTTCATGGTAACTTCAGGATTTTTTTTTTTTTTTTAGGATTTTGCAAGGCAATGGGGTTAAGTGGCTTGCCCAAGGCCACATAGCTAGGCAATTATTAAGTGTCTGAGGCTGGATTTGAACTCAGGTTCTCCTGACTCCTGGGCTGGTACTCTATCCACTGCACCACCTAGCCGCCCCTCAAAGTAACTTCAAAGACAGTATTGTACCCACTGTCACAAAGCTCATAGGTACTCTCTTTTTTAGTGACTTCTAGTTTCAAGAGAGAAAATGGAAGAGGTTAACCCCACCTTAGGTTGCTGAAGAAAAAAGACTTTGGGAAGTTATGGGAAGAGTGAGTAGTTTCCTTCTTGTTCCTATCCTCAACTTGCTACTCTAGAGATTTGAGGGAGTTTCTCCTTGAGAGGGATCCAGAATTCTCTTGATTGATCTGAGTTATCTCATTCCCAATGAGAGAGTGTCTTCATTATATATTGTCTGGTATATATTATCCTATGTATACTTCTCTAATTTCTCTTTTATTATAATTTGAATAAAGGGATTTCTTTGCTAGGTGTGTTCATTGTGGCACTGGTATTATATTGGCAATGATTCAAGTTTTGTATGTAGATTCTTCCTTACCCCACATAGTGACAAAGCAATCAAGTTAGCTAGAACCTGATTATATCCCCTAGATAGGGAACCTTTTCTTCTGCCAATGACCAAGACTTAAAAATTAGCCTGCTATATGGTTAAACATTTAATTCACCCCAAAATGTTTCCAGAGTTATTGAATTTCGAGTTCCTCTTATGTTTGTCTTGGCAGCACCAGATCACATAATTTCAACAGCCTTATAAGGCTATTGAGCCAGAGGTTCCCTGCCCCTGTTCTAGATGAATATTACTTAAGGGAACAGATAGAAATACATTCAAACCTCTTTCTGAGAAGAGAAGAAAGACCTCCAGTTCCAGTGTTCTGATTACTGTCCTAGCAGGAATGAAAGTCTCCCTTAGAGAAAAGAGGCCAGAGATGTTGATTCTACCCCCCCCCCCCCCCCCCCCCCCGTAAGCCACACAAGAACACACTTCCTCACCCATACAAAGGCTTCTCTCTGTACATGATTACACTCATTACTGCTACACAGAAACAGAGAGAGAGAGAGAGAGAGAGAGAGAGAGAGAGAGAGAGAGAGAGAGACAGAGACAGAGATTGAGGGAGAGAAATTCCTTTTAGTCATCATCTTGCATCTTGGTCATGGACAATTTTCAAGGTGAGATTTTTTCCATTTCAACTTACGTCTTCTGCTTATTAGAAAATCCTTGTTTTCCTTTATTAAAAGTTTTGTTTGTCTGATATTGGTATAATCCCTAGAGTCATTTTTTTCTGGTTTACTGTCATCTTTGAAAGCTGCTACTGCCAAAAAGGTTTTAGGAGCAAGAGCTGGATCCAGTTTTCTAGAACTACTCCAAATTTGGTGGATATGATTTCTGTTTTCTTTGTCATCTGACCACCATGGTGTAAGTAAATTTGGTTACCTTTGTAGGCAAAGCTTTGACAAGAAATCTTCAACTTCTCCAGCAGTTTGTTTCTCTACACAGACTCAAAATTTCCCTTCTAATATTCTGGCATTATGAGATTTTTTTCAACTTTCCCCTTCCCACTTTTCTGAACCCTTAACTTCTGATCTAATTCCCCCATTGACTTACAGAATATCTTTCCTCTAGCTCTTGCCTCTAGCTCAACTGAGCTAGCATTCTTCTTCCCCAAGAAAACTGAGTTCATGTAGTATGAACTCCCTTAGCTGCCCATCTCTATTTCTCAGATGTCACCCTTTATCCTCCTTCTGAATGTTATATTGTATGCTGTAGAATTTTGTGACTCAGAATTATTTTTATTCCTTTATGTGTCTTACTACCAGTTTTATTACTAGAATTTTTTTCTGTGCTACAATTCCTAGTGTTCCCTCATTGAATCCTAATTAAATAGTGCAAGATTTTTCTTGTTGTCCTAACCTTAATCCTTATCTAAAATTGATCATATTGCAATGTTTAATTTCCACTGAGATGTTCCTTATTGCTCTGAGTTAATTGGTATAATCTTTCTGTTTGAAATTGTGTAAAAGTCTTGCACAGTCATCACCTTGGAGCACTTCAGTTTGAACTGTCAAGCTATTCCTGGTAATATACCAGTCAAGGACTGCTCTGATGAAATCTGTGCTGCTTTGGATCTCAGAGTTAGGAGATCCTGGAAGGAAATATTCTACTTTCAGAAACTTTGCTGTTGCTTGGGACCTTGGTTTCTTCAATTTTTGAAGCAACAGAAAGGTGTTGAGCCAGGATGGATTTCCTCCTCTCATCCTAAGGGATGAGAAAAACTTGACTTAACCAAGTTGGAGTAATAAGTTTGGTTTAAGTTTGGTTTAATTTTATGTTTTCATGAAATATGAGGCACAAGACATGACTTGAGCAATAAAAATAACAGATTTTCTCAATCCCTTGCTCTGTCTAGAGGATCTTTCCCCTAGCACTGTCATCTATTGATAACTAGGACTAGAAAGGAATTGATTTAACATTGAGGCCTCCTGTATCCTCAAAAACACATCATTCCCCCTCTGTCTGTGACAGTTATTTTTCTAAGTACAGTTATTTTCTAAGTAGCTACACTTCAACTTGAAACTACCAAAGTGAATTTGTGAGGCTGAAGGAGCTCATAGTGATGATGGTAGCCTTGAGTGATTGGAGATAGACAGAATAAATAAAACATATTCTCCTTTTCTAGGCCCAATCTTATTACAATTTCCTTTGTGCATCAAATTGTTCTCTGTTTTTCTTCCTCTCCCCCATCTCCAATGGTAGAGTATCTGCAACACAAATGAAATGCAATAACTTCTTTTTTTTGAAAGATTTTATTTATTTTGAATTTTACGATTTTCCCCTAATCTTGCTTCCTTCCCCCCATCTCCCACAGAAGGCAGTTTGTTAGTATTTACATTGATTCCATGGTATATATTGATCCAAATTGACTGTGTGATGAGAGAGAAATCATATCCTTAAGGAAGAAACATAAAGTATGAGATACAACAGAATTACATAAAAAGATAACATTTTTTAAAATTAAAGGTAATAGTCTTTGGTCTTTGTTCAAACCCCACAATTCTTTCTCAGATACAGATGGCATTCTCTGTGGCAGATATCCCTAAATTGTGTCTGATTGTTGCCCTGTTTGTATGAGAAAATCCATTAAGGTTGATCATCACTCCCACGTTGCTGTTAGGGTGTACAGTGTTCTTCTGGTTCTGCTCATCTCACTCAGCATCAGTTCATACAAATCCTTCCAGGCTTCCCTGAATTCTCATCCCTCCTGGTTTCTAATTGAACAGTAGAGTTCCATCATATACATCAACCATAGTTTATTAAGCCACTACCCAATTGATGAACATTCACTCAATTTCCAATTTATTGCCACCACAAACAGAGCTTCTATGAATATTTTTGTAGTGGTGTTTTTTATCCTTTTTCATCATCTCTTCAGAGTATAGACCCAGTAGTGGTATTGCTGGATCAAAGGGTATGCACATTTTTGTTGCTTTTTGGGAATAATTCCAAATTGCTCTCCAGAAAAGTTGGACGAATTCACAGCTCCCAGTGTATTAGTGTCCCAGATTTCCCATATCCCTTCCAACATTGATCATTGTCCTTTCTTATCATATTGGCCAGTCTGAGAGGTGTGAGATGGTACCTGAGAGATGCTTTAATTTGTATTTCTCTAATAATAATAATTTCTTTTTAAGAATAAAGTCTATAAAACCTAAAAAAAGACAGATATGATAGATAGATGGATAGATATGTAATCTCATTTGATCTTTATGACAACACCTGGTTGGCATGTTACAAAATGGTCAAGTTTATAGAGTATTAGAGTCAAGAAGATCTGAGTTCAAATCCTACCTCAGATACTTGTTTACTATAAGACTTTGAAGAAGCCACTTAAGCTCTGACTACCTCAGTTTCTCATCTTTAAAATGGAAGTAATAATAACCTGGTGCTGGCATAAAGATCAAACAACATTACATATCTATCTGTATCACTTTGCAAACCATAAATATAATTTCATATTATTTACTATTATTACTTTTTATATTATTTATTATTACTATTTACCATTAGCTATTAGGATTATTGATTAAGTGAGCAATAGATCTGTTGTATCATCCAGCTAATGAGGATAAAAATGATTTTAAAATTTCATTTCCTGTTCACTGTAGTTTTAGCATTGCAGAATACTTTGTGTCAGTTTATTGGTATTGAGAAATAATGCTAGAATGTTCTATTGCTTTTTTTAAATAGGGTATTAAACCGGAAAAATGTGGTAGGCTCTTCATAATATATATTTTTAGTTAATTTCAGTGCCTAAATTTACAATTACTGTTAAAATTTACAGAACATTTTGCTCCCTCAAAACTGATTTTGGCACAAGATATATTGAAAACACTTCTGTATTTTTGACCATAGCCAATCCATTTGCCCAGCATTCAGTTTTAGTTTTTCCATATCAACACAGGTCTTATTGTACTCAGAGCTTTAATCTGACTTCCATTACATGGAAAGATGATTTTTTTAAAAAGTGTTGTTCTTATTTTCTAACTGTAGTTGTATTTGTAGGTTATTTTTATGAATTGTGAAAGAAAAATCTCTCTCCTAAATGATGAATTTAAAGAACTCAAGAAAATAGAACAATACATATTTTAGTGTTTTATTTGTTCCACAATGTTTTCCTGATAGATTCCTTTTTATAGAAGTGCTTTGTTCCTTTTCATAGATAAGAAGTGTCTCAGTGCTGCCTGGCTAAAGAGGAAAATAAGAAGGACTGGGAGGCTGGGGAGAATTATGGGCCAGTAGAAATGTTCATGGCTGACTGAACCTTTTGAAATGATTCTACTGTCTTCACAAATCTGGCTTGAGAAGTTTATTTTAAGCAAAATACCATGGAATAAAAACTATACATTATATAAACTTGTTATTAAAGTTACACTTATTATAGGATGGTTACAGTGTTTCTTAAAGTTGTTGACAGGACTACATGCCAATGTTATTCAGTAGTTAAATTTTTCTAACAGGAAATAGAGTTAAGTTGGTAGTTACTAGAAAATCTAAAGCAGAGGTCCTTAACAATGACTCTAACAGACTATATTCCAAATTATTTTCCTTTCATTCATTCATGCACCAAATATTTATTGAGCACCCTTTGTATTAAGAACCATGAGAGAGGAGAAGGGAGAAAGGGAGAGGAAGAGAACACAAAGGTGAATCAAATATTGCTCTTGCTATCAATAAGCTTATTTTATTTTACTCTTTATATAGATTTTATTTTGTTTGTTTACATACAATAAAAAGTGGTTTTTAACCAATCTTTTTTTGCAGGGTTTTGAGTTTTACAGTTTTCTCCCTTCCTCCCTTCTCTTCCTACCCTCCCTACAATAGAAAGCTATCCAATATAGGTTCTACATTTGTAACCATGCTAAACATAGATCAAAATTGTGTGTTGTGAGAGAAGAACCAGATCCAAAAGGAAGAAAGGAAAAAATTACATAATACATAAGAAAACTTTTAAAAATTGAAGATAATAAACTTTGGTCTTCATTTAAACTCCTAAGTTCCTTCTCTGGATACAGATGATATTTTCCATTGCAAATCCCTTAAAATTATCTTTGATTATTTTATGGCTTATTTCATTCTGCATCAGTTCATACAAGTCTTTCCAGACTTTTCTGAAAGTCCAATCCTTCATGATTTATTATAGAACAATAGTGTTCCATCACACACACATATATCACAATTTGTTCAGCCATTCCCCAATTGCTGGGCATTCCCTCAATTTCCAATTTTTTTTGCCACTACAAAAAGAGTAGCTATGTATATTTTTGTACATGTGGGATTTTTATCCTTTTTCATGATCTCTTCAGGATACAGACCTAATAGTGGTATTGCTGGATCAAAGGGTATGCACATTTTTATTGTCCATTGGGCACAATTCCAAATTGTTCTCCAGAAAGTGTGAATCAGTTCACAACTCCACTAACAATGCATTAGTGTCCCAAATTTCCCACATTCCCTCCAACACTGATCATCATCCTTTCTAGTCATATTGGCCAATCTGATAGATAAGGTAGTACCTTAGAGATGAGTAAGCTTATTTTTTTTAAGTAAGAAGGATAATATGATCATACAAGTAAGATCATAGAGTTAGAGATGAAAGGGAACTTAGAGGCCATCTAGTCAAACTAATTTGCAGCTGAGGAAACTGAGGCACAGCTAAGTGACTTGCTCAAGGTCACATGGCTTATTAGTTGGTAAGACAAGGATTTGAATTCAGGTCTCATGACTGTAGAGTCAGTACTCTCTCCACAGTGCCAAACTACCTATAAAGTACAAAGTCAGACAGTAATAATATGTGCCCTGTTTAATATAGTTGTCTTTTAAGAAGGAAGCACTAACTTGCTAAGCTCTCTTCTGGTTCATTCTCAAAGAGGACCAAAATGACATTACTATATTAGAGTCTTACAGTGTATCTGACTGAAGCTGATCAGACCAGTGTGAATTTTGAATGCTCTACCACAGATTGGGCACAAGTAGTCCATGTGACCACCTGGGGGTGGATTCCCTAAACATGTACATCTTACATTTCCTTTGAGATACTTCAATTTTGATTTACTCATAGAGTCCTCTGATGAGGGCATCCTTGGCTAGGCATCCTGAGCCAATATCTCCCATGTTGCACAATTAATTCCAACATTCTTAACAAACCTTGAGAGTGTCCTTGAATTGCTTTTTCTGACCAACCTGTGAGTGCTTGTGCTATGTGAGTTCTCCAGAAAATAGTCTTTCTGAGAAGTGTAAATTTGGTATCCAAACAACATGGTCATCCCATCAAAGTTGCCCTCTCTTGTAGTAGAGTTTGACTGTTTGGGAATTTAGTTTGAGAAAGGACCTCCAATGTTCAGGTGATTTTCAGAATCTAAGACTATTTAAATAGATTAAATTTTCTGGCATGACATTGGTATACTATTCAGGTTTCATAGGCACACAACAATGGAATTAGCACAAATTACTTTAATACCTCTTCTCTCCTATACTTTCTTTTAGAGTCTCCCAAACACTGAGCTAGCTCTGGTTCTGTGTATGTCAATCTTATTATTAATAGAAGATATACTGCTAAGGTAAATGAACTTATCCAAAGTATTCAGAACTTCTCCAATTGTTGCAACCAATATGGATGGTGTGATACTGGTTGCTGGAGCACCAAAATTGTTAGACTAGAGAATCAATCCATGCTTGGCTACATCTCAGCTTCAGAGGCTGCATTGAGTGTACAATCATCTGCAAACAGAAGATCATGCACCAACACTCCCTCCACCTTGGTATTGGCTTGTAACCTTTCTCAAACTGAAGAATTTACCATCGGTGTGATAGTCAATGCCTGATGCCTTGTTCATCCTCACAGAAGGTGTTTGCAACAGTCATGTTTGCAACATGACTGAAAATATCATGCTAAAAAGCATGGGAGGAAGCACACAGTCTTGTTTCACTCCACTGGCAACTGGGAAAACACAAGAGCATCATCATCTTTATCCAGAGCCTGGTCAAGCATGATAATATGAAATTGATGTATAATACTAATGAACTTCTCTGGACAACCAAATTTTGACCTAATTTTCCATAAACTCTTGCAACTCACAGTATCAGGGACCTTTTTCAGATCTACAAATATGTGTAAAAATCTCTTTTTGAAGAATCAGAGCAACAAACCATATCAAATGTCTCATTTCAGTAAGCTGGTGTTCATTTGTCAACGTTGTTTCACTAAGGCTGCTATTTGGATGTGATACCTGCTGAGTTCTCTCACAAGAGCTGGCTATCTTTCAGATCTATTGAAATTTGTGTTGTCTATGAGTGTGTGCATATTCTATGTACAAATGGTGAGTGGAATCATCTTTAAAGAACTTTTTGTACATTTTGTGTGTGTGTGTGTGTGTGTGTGTGTGTGTGTGTGTGTGTGTGTTTTGACCACAGGTGGGATTCCTACCTGCTGCAATAATCAGGTTACTTTGGGGTAAGGAAACAATTTTTAGGCCAGCTTTTCTAGCCCCTTCCTCAGACCATAAGGTGAACAGAAGGATCCTTAAGGCTGCTCAGACATCCAGGGGGCTGCCAAATACCATTGCTGCTTCCAGTGAGAAAACAGCCTTATGGCCTGGGCCTCCTGTGTACAGAGTTATGACTACAGTTCCCAGTGTATCAGCATTTGCTGCGTTGTCACTTGTCTTTTGTCAAGGGAATTTGAGGAAATGGTAAAATGCTAAGGGTGATGTCTTTTGATTCATGCATAAACTGAATTTAAATGAGGTAGTTGCATTAAGTACTTCCAGAGTTATCACAGTCCAGTGGCAAGACAAAGTCAGGACAACTGATAATAACTCAATGCAGAGAATGACCTTGAAGCATGAAGCATGCCACAATACCTGCTTCAGCTGCCTTCATGGCCATTAGAACAAATTTTTGTCAACTGTGTATTCTATCATGCTTGGGGTAGGTACCCCTCTAACACACTGACAGATATGAGACCCTTCGGTTATTCTCTGTGTTTACCACAGCTTCTTAGAGTCACAGGTGATAGGTGAATTGGAGAGCTAGGCGGCACAGTACATAGAGCACCAATACTGGAATCAGGAGGACCTGAGTTCAAGTCCAACCTCAGACACTTTACCTAGCTGTGTAACCTCAAGGAAGTCACTTAACCCCACTGCCTTGCAAAAAGATGAATCACACCAGAAATACCAGTCTTTCCTCAACACATCCTACAATTCTCCCTCTTCTATTTTACTGAGAGTTAATAGAATTCCTGTTGGCACCCCTTGTCACTTATCTCTCAGAGATTTCACTATCATATTAACACCATACCATGATGCCTCTTCCTTCACCTGTCATTCTTGTATTCCTCCCCCTTAACTCATTTCTATCTCCTTCCTCTTCCTCTTTTGCTCTTCCCCCTTCTCTATTGGGAAAGTTCCTGGGGTAATTGAGGAAAAGAGCTGAGCACTTTCCCTTTCTTCCTCCTCCTCAGTCCTTACTGAGCCAAAGGTGAGGGGCTGCTATTGCATGTCTTTTCCAAGGGAGCTGCATGGCAGGGAGGCAGGGGGCTCCCAATGAATGACATTCTCAGGATCATGAGATCATGGTTTTAGAGCTAAAATGACTAACCAGTTAATTTTACAGCTAAGGAACATCAAATCTATAGAGATTGTGATTTGCCTAAGGTCACACAAGGCTAAAATAAACATCAAGTGGTATAGTGGATAGAGCACTGGCTCTGGAGTCAGGAGGATATGAATTCAAATTCAACTCAGACACTTGAAACTTACTAGTTTTATGACCCTGGGCAAGTCACCTAACTCCAAGTGTCTAGCCCCCTAAACATTATCAGTGATTTAAAGAATTAATTTATTATTAATTAAGCTTAATAAATGCTTTATTAATTGAAAAAAGCATCGGAGATAGAATTTGAAACCAGGTCCAATGACTCCAAAGCCAGTAACCCTTTTCACTGCATCACATTGTCACTTGAAGAAGGGCTAGAGCAGTGTACACACTGATGTCATTTAGTACTCCAGTCACTATTGGATCAAGGTAGAAACAATTGTGGTCTAATTGTTGTCAGTACCAGTTTATTCAGGCCTTACTGTTATGAGAGCACTTCTTGTTTGAGAAGGGACCTGAGTCATTGTTTATGGAATTAAGGCCTGAACCATAACCATAGGATACTATCCTTTCATTTCTATTCCTGCCAAGGGAAGAAATTGCTGAAATATGTATTTTAACCACCAAAATTCCAAGTAAAGAACCAGGATTCCTATTCTCTAGTCCGAAAGAGGGTGAAAAAAGGAGTAGACAGAGAAAAGTATTCTGAAGGAACCAGCAGGGATCATAGACTTTAGAAATGGTGGGGAAAGGTAAGGATGGCTTTAAAAAAAAAGCAAAAAATGAGGACTTATACTTTAAAAAGAGAAACTGAAAAAGATTGTGATTAGTACCCTCTTTGCATGTGATTAATACTGCTTTGATGTCTTTATGACTACCCAGAAAACATGCCATCTTCATTTTTTTTTGCAAGGCAGTGGTGTTAAGTGACTTTCCCAAGGTCACACAGCTAGGCAATTATTAAGTGTCTGAGGTCAAATTTGAATTCAGTTCCTCCTAACTCCAGGGCCGGTACTCTATCCATTGTACCAACTAGCAACCTAGCCACCCCCCCCCCATCTTCATTTTTTAAAAAAGATATTTGTTTCTGGGTGGCTAGGTGGTGCAGTGGATAGAGAATCGGCCCTGGAGTCAGGAGGACCTGAGCTCAAATCTGACCTCAGACACTTAATAATTATTTAGCTCTGTGGCCTTGGACAAGCCACTTAACCCTATTTGCTTTGCAAAAACCTAAAAAAAAGGATATTTGTTTCAAGCATAGATTAAGATTGTAGAAGTAAAACTAATAAGAATAAGGAGACAATGCAATTTTAAGAATTTTAAGCAAGCGAATACCAATATATTTAAAAGAAGAGACACCAAAACTGTAGGAAAATATTGAATGAATTTTATTATTACCCCTCAAAGAGATGACAGAGAATATCATTAATTGACAAACTACATTCCTTCTTTATCATCTATGCAAACTTCATACGAAAATAATCTACATACAAAAGCATCTTTGAAAAGGGATTGGAGGGGTGGCTAGGTGGCGCAGTGGATAGCGCACTGGCCCTTGGGCAAGCCTCTTAACTCTATTTGCCTTGCAAAAAAAAAAGCTAAAGAAAAAGGGATTGGAAAGGATCAGGCAGACATTTGCAATTGATATTCTATAATAGACCATATCTTTATTGTCACATAATTGATTAGAAGGTGTAGAGAATACAAGATCCCACTGTGATTTTGTTTGTTGATTATTAAAAGTATTTCATTTAAGCAAAGAAAATTCCACAAAGGCTCTCCTCCAAAAAAGTATCTCCCAAGCGTATCCTGGCACTGGGAAGGAGTCAATATGATATAGTAGGCTTTGGAGTCAAAAAACCTGGTTCATACACCCAAAGGGCAACAAAAAAAACGAGCATATCCTTTGATCAAGCAATACCACTACTGGGTCTATACCCTGAAGAGATGATGAAAAAGGGTAAAAATATCACTTGTACAAAAATATTCATAGCAGCCCTGTTTGTGGTGGCAAAGAATTGAAAATCAAGTAAATGTCCTTCAACTAGGGAATGGCTTAGCAAACTGTGGTATATGTATGTCACGGAACACTATTGTTCTATTAGAAACCAGGAGGGACGGGAATTCAGGGAAGCCTAGAGGGATTTGCATGAACTGATGCTGAGTTAGATGAGCAGAACCAGAAAAACACTGTACACCCTAACAGCAACATGGGGGTGATGATCAACCTTGATGGACTTGCTCATTCCATCAGTGCAACAATCAGGCACAATTTGGGGCTGTCTGCAATGGAGATACCATCTGTATCCAGATAAAGAACTGTGGAGTTTGAACAAAGTTCAAGGACTATTCCCTTTAATTTAGGGGGAAAAAACCCCAGATATCTTATTGTCTGATCTTGTTATCTCTTATACTTTTTGTTTCTTCCTTAAGGATATGATTTCTCTCTCATCACACTCAGTTTGGATCAATGTACAACATGGAAACAAAGTAAAGATCGTCAAATTGCTTTCTGGGGGGGGGGGAGTAAGATCGGTGGAAAAATTGTAAAACTCAAATAAAATCTTTAATAAATTCACTGAGAAAATTGAAGAAAAAAGAACAAAAACATGGTTCAGATTCTACCTCTGATACTTATTAAAGCCTTGTGTGACTTTAGACAAATCAAAATCAGCAGGTCTTGACAACAATTGGATATAAAGGTAGGGGATAGATAGAGTGAGGACTTGGAAGTGGGGAGGGTCAAAGAGGCAATGAACAAAGTTATCACTATTATCTTGAATGTTTTCCCCCTTCCAAATTTCTCTTTTACTGTAAAAAGCATCATCATCTTAGTCCATTAAGCTTTACCTGTCATCCTCAAATCCTTACTATCGTTGCCCCTTCCCTATTATATCTAATTGTCGCCAAAGTCTGTCCAGTTTACTTTTGTAACATCTCTCAGTACAACCCTTTCTCTCTTCTGATTCCACCACCACTTTGTGTAGGTCCTCATCTTCTTATGCCTGACATATGGAAATAGCCTTGTGCTTGGTCTGCCTGTCACAAGTCTTTTCCCACTCCAGTCCCCTGTCCACTCAATTACCAAAGTGATTTTTCAAAAGTGTGAGTCTTGATCTTGTCACTCTCGACTCAGTAAACTCTATTGGCTCCAGGACCAAAAATAAAATCATGTTTGACATTCAAAGACCTTCAAACCTAGTCTCCTTTACCTTTCCAGTATTCTTATACCTTATTGTCTGTCCTCCACTTACCCTTCATTTCAGTGCCACTGGTGTCCTTGTTCTATGAACATGATACTCAGCCTCTCAGCTCCAGGCTTTTTCTCTGACTATCCCATATGCTTGGAATGCTCTCTCTCCCCATCTTTGTCTTCTGGTTTTCTTGTCTTCCTTCAAATCCCAGTCAAAATCTAATTTCCATGGGAAGTCTTTCCTAATTTCTCTTAATCTAATGCCTTCCTTCTGTTGATTATTTCCTCTGTATCCTATATAAAGCTGCTTTGTTCATGTTTCTTTGCATTTTATCTGCCACATTAGATTGTGAGTCACACAAAGAGCAATGTCAAAAGGTCATGGTAGTCATGAGTGGGCTGCAATATATTATTAATGAAGAACTATATAAGAATCATGTTAAAAATGCCTTCCAAGTTAAGTCTGATGAGAAAAGGAGAATTGGGGTTCTATTAGCATCAAGATAACTGATGGAGAACCTTGCTTTTTAATTGGTGTCCACAAAATGCTGAAAGATAATGCAAAGGTCACTGTCACATTTGCTGTATGCTTGAGGATGTGTATTAGAGTCCCAGGATGTAAAGGTATGGATAGATGGTGGAGAGATCAGCACATTCAAGGAAATAATCACAGAGAGGTCATTAAACCACTGAAATAAAACTACTGAAGTTTTCATTACATATACTATATATATATATTACATTTTATTATATACATTATATACATTATATTATATTATTATATCTTCTCTAGTACTGTGCTTTCTTGCCCTGTACTTTTAAAAATTATTATTGAATGAATTAACTAGTTGATTGATTGATTAGTTCCTTGGAGTTTAGTGAAATGAGAGACTTGCATCATCTCTTCTGATTTCTTCTTACTTCTCTCAGGGAGGAAGCACTCAATCAGAGGAAAAGAATTGTGTTCTCTTTTCTTTTCTGGTAGGTTAACCTTGTAAAGAGGTACCTGAATTACCTTTCCTGATATCCTCTCATCGTAATTTTGGTAGAGAGCAGTTAACTGAGAAAAAGAGCTGAAGTGAGAGACCTCCACCAAAAAGGAAGTGTTTCTCAACTAATTTTTCTCATGGGGATGAGGACAATAGATCCAAGGAGAAGGGAAAAGAGTGGACCAAAATAAAGATTCTAGTCTATGATTACCTGTAATACCTTGAAAATCCTAGTCTCTTTCTTGTTATGGCAGTAGAAAGATGCTCAGGGAAGAGAACATTCATATAATTCTCTCCAGTGTCCTAGATTCAAGATAAATAAACCATTATTGGATTTTATTTTATGTAATTACCAGTATTTCAGTGCATTGTTTTCTTTTATTTTGCATTGCAAATGTACTCAACTAATCTATGGGTTATATGAATTTTTGTGGGCTAGTCTGGGAATTTAACAATAATTTATAGCATTGTTTCTATAGGAAAATATATCCAGAATTACAGAAAATAGAATTAGAAATGAGCTTCTGCAACATAACTGTCTGTGGTCTTTGATTGTTGTCTTTTCCTTCTGAATTTTCATTTAGTATTTTAACTTAAAGAATCATGCATGCATCCAACCAAATTTATTGTGTGTAATCTACAATACATATTCCCCTGATTTTTTCTGCATTTAATTTAATTTGTCTTTTGCTAACTGCAATAGTATCTAAAAATTACATTCAAAAATATATTGTATGAGACTGTCCCTTGTCCCTTGGAATTCTTTCCCTCCTAGTCTTCCATTTCTTAGAATCCCTAGAATTTGCAAGTCTTCCCACTTCCATGTGATATCTACCCTAATTCCCAGTTAATATTTCCCCTTTCTCTTGATTTATTTTGTATTTTTTTAGTTGTGTCTGACTTTGTGACCCAGTTTAGGATTTTATGGTGAAAATGCTACTTCCTCCTCTATCTCATTTTATAGATGAAGAAACTGAGGCAAACTGAGTAAAGTGATTTGCCCAGAGTTATGCAACTAGTAAGTATCTAAAGCTAGATTCAAATGGAAGTCTTTCTGTGTATTTTTTGGTATTGACTTATCTTTGTACATGTCTTCCTCCCTCTTCCCCCACACCAAATAGAATTCCTTGCAAGCATATAGTAGGCACTTAATACATATTTCTTGGATAAATGAATTAATAATAGACACCTGACTAAGCTAATAAGGTTCTCTAAAGTCTATGATAGCCTTTAAGAAGCCATGATACTCTTATTACATCAACTTGCATTTACATCAAAATTACATTCTGCTATATCTTCAGTCAGAGAGGGTAGAACTCTATTTAATTCTACCCATCTGCAAGCTATCTTTGAATTCTAAGAAACATAGAATTATAGGAGCATGGAACCATCAAGGTTAGCTAATACTATAAAAGATTTTCTTAGACATCATTTCCCTTCATGTACTCTACAATCCAGTGACACTAGTCTCCTTGCCATTCCTCACAAATGATACTCCCAACTCTACATTTTCACTGGCTGTCATCTCTATCTGGAAAACTCTTCCACTTTGTTTCTGCCTCCTGACAGCCCTGGCTTCCTTCAAGTCCCAGCTAAAGTTTCACCTTTTGTAAGAATGATTTTCCAGTTCCCCTTAATGCTACTGCCTTACTTTGGACATTGCCTCCAATTTTATTCACACACACATATGAGAGAGAGAGAGAGAGAGAGAGAGAGAGAGAGAGAGAGAGAGAGAGAGAGAGAGAGAGAGAAATTAATGGCATGTTCTCCCTCATTAGAATGGAAGTTGTTTAAGAGCAGGATCTGTTTCTGCATCCTCTTAGCACAATGACTGGCCTTAATAAATAATTATTAAATAGATGAATGAATGTTTCTCCCTCATTGGAATTCAAGTCCTTTGAGAGCAGGAATTGTTTTTTGCCTTTTTTTTTGTTTACTCTGAGTCAATGTTAAATAAATGCTTATTAACTGACTGTGGGTATAGAATGAGCTCAAAGGGATTGATTAGTAGATGACTTGTCCATGTAAAGATTTCCTCTCCCATGCTCCAGATATAAGCAGGTGATTTCTACATCTTCCAAGTAAGCTGCATGTCTTTTTTTTTCAGGGAGCAAGGAGTAGTATAGTTGTTGAACATTTCCTAGCTCCCCCTAATTCCTACTGACAAAATTTCTGCCTGCTGCCATACACAATTACATGTACTATACCTCAGCTGATCCTCTGTTTCTTTCAAAATGCTCAAGTATCAGTAAGTGAATGGACAGTCCTTGTGAGGCTAGCTAACTTGAATGGTCATTTCTAGATTCACCAGGCAAAATCAACAAGGAACTATGGTTATAGAAATTCACATTAAAGGGATCTTTACATAAATGCAGAGCTGGAGAGGACTCTGGAGGTCATCTTATTTAATTTCCTTTTATGGATGAAGAAAGTAAAACCCAGAAAAGTTAACTGATTTATTCCAAGTCATATGAGGAGCAAAATAATGATTCCTACAAAGTTTGTTCTTCAAACTCTAGATCTGAGGTTCCATTGCACCAAGCTGGGTCCCACAAATTCAGGCTCTCTTTCTGCTTCAACACATTGCCTTTAAATTGATTCTAGTCAAACACTTTCTTCTTGAAGCTATTCTGAAAGGGTATTTCCCTACTTGCATTTATCAAGGACTTGATAAATTTAAGTCAAAAAGATCAGATTATTTATAGTTCAGTACATCCTTAGATACTGGAAACTGGTAAATGTAGTATCATTTTCAGTGATGTTTGAAAGATCAAGGATTTGTACTTGAGGAAAGGTAAATGTTTTCTCAATTTTCAAAAAAGGGAAGAGAATAGAATCTGCAAACTGTGAGCAGTTGAACTTGACTTCAGTTACCAGGAAGTTTCTGGAATGTATCATTTAAGAGATGGTTAGAGAATGCCTAGAAAAAGAGATGATGATTACAAAGATCCAGCACTACTTCATCAGGATAAGATCATAACACATTAAATTTATTTCCTTTTTTTGACAGGGCTTCTACATTAGCAGACAGCTAGGTGGTAGAGTAGATAGAATACTGGTTCTGGAGTCAAGAAAACTCATCTTTCTAAGTTCAAATTTGACCTCAGACATTTAATACGTGTGTGACCCTGGGCAAGTCACATAATCTCATTTGCCTTAGTTTCCTCATCTGTAAAATGAGCTGGAGAAAGAAACTGCAAACCACCCCAATATCTCTGCCAAGAAAACCCCAAATGGGATCACAAAAAGTATGACACAATTGAACAAAACAAAACCAGCAGATTCAGGGAATTCAGTGGATATGATTCACATAAATTTTAGAGAAGCATTTGGTTAATTATCTTGTGCTGTGTGTGTGTGTGTGTGTGTGTGTGTGTGTGTGTGTGTATGAGAGAGAGAGAGAGAGAGAGAACAATAATATAATTAGATGCATTTTTCAATTGGATAAATGGCTAGACTAAAAGAGTTAGTAGTAGTTAGTGGTTCAATATCACCTTGGAAGGTCTCCAGTGGAGTGCCCCGGGAATCTGTGATCAATTCTTTACCAATTAACATCTTATTTATAACTTGAATAAGGGCATACATGGCACAAAGCTTGGAGGGATTATTAATGTATCAGATGACAATGGCAAGATCCAAAAGGATATTCACTGACTAGAGCACTGGACTGATAAAATGGAATTCATTAAGGATAGATGTGAAATCTTACACTTGGTTTACTTTATAAGTATAGGATGGAGACAGGATGGTTAGATTAAAATTATTCCTTTTCCTCTAGGATCAAATATAAATCCATCTGGCATTAACTGTTATTCACAACCTGATCTCTTCCTACCCTGTACTTTTCTAACATATGATTCTTCACCACATGTTCTAAAAGTCTAGCCACACTGCTTACTTGCTATTCTTCACATGTGATATAACTTCTCTAATTGCTATGTCACTGCAGGAACAATGCACTCATCTTCCTTTAACTCTCCCTCCTAAACTCAATCTTGTGGAATTCTTGGTTACCTATAAAACTCAGCTCAAATGGCAAATTATGATATTGGACAGCATTAAGGGAGGCATAGGTTCAAGGCCTTAGGAAGTTATATAGCCTTCTGTATCCTGCCACAGTCAGACCACATCATGAGAATTGTACTCAATTCTGGATACTACATTTTAGAAGACATATTGATAATTTGGAAAGTATCCAGAGAAGAGCAACCAGGATAGTTGAAGAGCTTTGAGCTCTTGTCATGGTTTAATCTGAAGAAGAGAAGACCCAGAGTGCCATGATAGTCATGTATTTGAAAGGTTAACATAAGGAGGAGAAATCAGATTTAGCTCATGTCATTGAGCATTGGTTACAAGAACCAGACAAGTTTAACCTGGAGAAAAGAAGACATGGGATAAGGTGGGGAGGGAAAGACTGTCTTCTAGAAGAGGAATCAGATATTTTCTGTTGGTTCCAGTGAACTGAATTGTAGCAGTGGGCAGAAGTTGAAAACAGGTCAATTTATGAATATCAGGAAAGTCTTCCTAATAATTAGAATAGTCCAACAATGGAATCACTTGCCTCAAGAGGTAGCAAGTTCCACTTCTTTGGAGGTCTTCAAATACAAGGTAGATGAGTATTTGTAAGTTATGGTAGAGATTCCTTTCATATGTGTCTTAAACTAGGTCTCAAATTCTGAAATTCTAAATGGGATAAGTATTAATCATAGGGTCAAGATTTTGCAGGGAAGAAAGTAAAGCCAGAATGAACTAAAAGAACAGAGAGAAATGGAGAGAAAGAAATGAAATGAAGGTTTACAGTGAAGAAGAATAGGTGTATAGGGAAGGAGAAAGAGAAAGAAAAATGAAAATAATAGAATATTATCAGAGGAGAGAATTTCAGAATTTTAGAACATGGAGATAGAATAGTTTTGTGTGATGTAAAGACCACCCATGGGAGTGTCTGTGGAAGATTGAAGATATAGTTTATGGGAGCTGAAGTTAATAAACTATGAGCCCAAAGTGACTGAAGGTTCAACAGTATAAATATTAAATTCCCCAGAGTAAAGTCAGTTCTTGGTCTGGAAAGAAAGACTGAGCATTAAGTCCATGAGTAGATGACAGCAAAAAAAGTTTTGGACAGAATCATCTGAATTCAGAGTTCTTAACTTGGGATCTGTGAGTTTTTTTAAAAAATTGATAACTATATTGCATTATAACGTTTCCTTTGTAATCTTCTGTGTTTTATTTTTATATATTTAAAAATTATTCTGAAAAGCTATCCAGAGGCTTCCCCAGACTGGACCAAAAGGGTTCATTGACAGACAGAAACAAGTTAGAACTCTTGCTCTAGACTGATGGAGTGAATCTAAATGGAAGAAAAACTGCTGATTTTTGGTGGCAGAGGGAAGATCAGGAAGTAGCAGTTGGGATCAAGGATTATGCTAATTCTTCCATTTGGGCTGGTGTGCTAGTAGATAAAAGAAGAAACAGCTCTCTTTGGAAAGGATTGCCAGAAATGAAATGAAGGTTTTTTGGTTTAGTTGATTTTTTATTTTTAAAGCGGGCCAGGTTTCAGTAAATGAAAGAAGATGGAAAAAATGCAAAAGAAAAAGAACTTGAGTTAATGGTAAGTTTTTCATCAAAAGAAAACAATAAAAGAATTGAGTAGATGAGGATAGAACTGAGCTAAATACTGTAGAGAAAAGGTGCATCAAGGGAAATCTGCTTTGGCAGATTGAAAGGAATGTGCTATCTATAGGACAAGGGGAGTATTAGTTTGGAGCTTAATTGATCAAAGCAGGGGATGGAGAGCTGATGGTATTGATAATCAGAAGAATTATATTGAAAGTCACTAATTTGGCACAGTAAGTATCAAGAGCAACTGCTTTTCTTTTCTGAATTTCTCCATCACAGTCCTTAAAGGAAGCTGGTACTAGGACACCAAGTTTCCATCTTCATTTCTAACTTCTTGCAGTAGTTCAATTAGTATCATACTTTGGCCATTTCTACTTCATAGTTTTATTGTTTCTTCAAGCACACATAAAACCAATGGCATCATCTTTCTCCTTGAAATATAACTCTGCTTCTCAACTTCCCTGCTTCTATTAATGACATCACTATTCTCATCTATTAGTAACACTGATTTTATCATAGATTCCTCTCCTTTAAAATCAACCACTTACCAAGTTCAGTTTATTCCTTCTCAATGTGTCAGATTCACCTCTTTCAATTACCATTTCTACCTAGATATTCTAAGCCTTCAACGCATCAAGCTTAATGCAAACTTCTACATTTTCCTTCTGCTTTCCATCATTTCCTACCTGAATTCATTCTGTATATTGATGCCAAATAAATCTTTCCTAAATATCATTTTTGCCATGCTGTTTCCAGTTTAATACCTATGATTCAAATATCAATATCATTTCTTTATAGCCCTACTTTATATAATAAGGTATTAATTGTATAAGAGATATAATTGCCTCTACATCAAATCTAAACTCTTCTGTCTTGTTTCTGATACCTAAGTAAGCTATATTTATCATTTTCTTCTCCCCCCAAATTTATTCAAGGTTATTTTCCTTTACTCTCTAATGAGAATTCCATATTCCAATTAAGTTGATTTCCTTATATATTATGTTCACACTCCTAACATTCATACCACAATAAATCATGGTATCCCCACTGGAAATGACTTCTCTTTCCTCTCTGTCCATTTATATTTTATCTACCCTTTGAGGCTAAGCTCACATCCCAATTTCCTTTGTGAAGCAAACTTCCTTGATAACTCCAAGTACTTTTGCATTTATCTAGACTTATAATTAGCACAATATTGTATGAGGTTATATTCTATGTAACCATATTTTTCAAACAAGTTTATCAGACTTATTTTTACATCCAAATTAGCATTATTCACTTAGAAATGTTGTTTGCCCTTTGTTTTCAAAGATGACAAATGTCTTTATGTCTTGACTTGCACATGAATTATATTTAAGTGAAGCAGAGTTGCAGAAAATTGTCAGCCTTGCTTTCTCTTCCAGAGTCATCAAAGTTCAGCAATAAAACAAAAGCTGGGATTACTGGCAATAGTCTGGTATGTAATGGATGCTCTTGGAATCTTTAATAGTCAAATTAAGCTTTAAACACTCTACAAACCCTGTTCCAGCCACCTTCATGGATACTGCAACAAATTGTTCTCAACTGCCCATACTGACAGTGGAAATCTTCCCATGTTTGACTCAGTTTAACACATCTGCTAAAGTGGTTTTACTAGGGTGTGGCTGCTCTGCATGCTACAACTTCTTAAGAGTCACAAGTGAGAGATAAGTGCTAGGTGGATATCAGAGATGGATAAGCAGCTCAAAAAAGGCCTTGACAAACCCTCACAGAAGAGGTAGAAGTCTTCATTGAATGCCCTATATACTTCCCATTTAGAAATAGTCACCATTAGAAGATATACAATTATTGGGATGATGCATTTCCTGTTTAAAGTATATCTAGAACTTCTATTTTGAAACTTTCTTCAAATACTGTAATACATTTTATTGAATGCTCTCAGTAGTAACACATTTGCATCCACTGAGGGTGGGTTTTATTTCTGGAAATAGTCAAAAGTCATTTAAATAAGTCTAATAGGTAAGTTTGGTGATCAAGCTGGACAATGCTGCTTTTAGCCTAAAAGAATGGATGATATGGAAAAAGGAGATATTTTCTTGTGTGACTTGAAAAGTGATTCAAGGCAATTCTGAGAGAAGTGTCCCAAAAAGTTTTCAAGCAGCAGTAACATAACTGAAATGACTGGATAACCTTACAAAGTGACTGCTTGAAAGAGGACAACATTTATTTAGAAGTACATGTTTGGATAGGTTTGCTTTCAAAACAAGCAATTTTATTAATTTCCTAGCATATTGTCCTATTCCCTAAGTGTCTCTATTGTATGACTGAGCCCTTGAATGTGTGTCTGTATATGTGCTAATCATTAGCATATATATGTATACTTTGTATAAATATTTATATTTATACATATGTACACATATACACACGTGATAATGTTGACTTTTTTTATTAGAATCTAATCTGATTAGTACATTACTCTATGAGTAAAATACTATAGCTTTATCCCTGTTTATAGATGAGGAAACTAAAACTCAGAGAGATTCAGTGACTTGCCCATAATGAATTACCCAGCTAAAAATGTCAGAAATTAGATTAAAATTGGTTTCTCTTTACTACATTGCTATCACTCTTTCTACTATACTTACTGCCTCAGAAGAGGAGTAAGACAAATGAAACGTGAGATGCATAAATCTAGAGACATCTTCAATCCCAAATGATCCAATATCCTATCTACGCCCAACATATGATAGAACTGAGTTCATATTGGATTGATAAGCCACAGGCTAACATTTTGTACCTTGACCCCAAGATCATAATGTCATTGTTCCTCTTTAAATCCAAAGGACAAGTAATGCCCTCCTATTTTATGCCCATGTTTTATAGAGTATGTCCTTCCAAAATCACTTAACCAGTTAACATCTTCCCAATACCAATTAGCTTTTATTAAGTGAATTTACAAAGGAAAATTTACTGAGAAGTATCTTCCAAATGTGATTCCCTACCCCTCCACCCCTTACTTGGTTTCTGGGGAGAGTGCACTCAAATTAAAATAGTGGCTATGGGGGCAATTAGGTGGCACAGTGGATAAAACACTGGCCCTGGAGTCAGGAGGACTTGAGATCAAATTTCACCTCAGACATTTAAATAATTATCTATCTATGTGACCTTGTAACCCCATTGCCTTGTAAAAACAAACAAAAAAAAGGTTGTTATAAAACATCTCCCCTATTCCCTCCTCCTTCCTCCTAATCAAGAATTTAGCCTGGGCCCCTGGCAGTCCTCTACCTTTGTGAGTGTACACTTTTAGATGTAGCAGAAATGATGGGCAAGTTAGCCCCTGGCTCTTTGCTGCTCTGGGTCTAACAAGTACAAGTATCCGAATAGCTCTTCACTAGACATGGCTGCTGTTGTTACCAGCAGACTCTGCTACTGATTTCAGTTGTTGGATCTCTATGTGAGCTCTCCCACCCTTCTGAAGCTTCAAGGCCTTCACCTGGTCTGTTACATCTCCAGATTCCCATCTGCCTAAGATCAGGAAAGAACAAATACAACTCAGACAGAAGAAATAGAGACACCATGCATTCATGGACACATGGTAGCCCCTCCCTGAATTGGCAGCTCAAGGCAGTTCTCAATTCAAAGGCTGCCAGGGAAGAAAGTGAGAGACTGTCTGCTCAGACCTTTTGTATGCACTTAGTTCCAGTTCAGCAGCCAATTAAAAAGATTATCATCACCTCCCAGAAGCCAACAGGAAACAGTCAGAGGATACCTATGCTCTGAAGTGTGTGTGTGTGTGTGGGGGGGGTTGGGTGAGGGAGGGGAGAAGTTCCCCTTCATTCTGTATAGAATAGAAGCAGGCTCACCAATCTTCCATATGGATTAGCATCAGACAGAGCATATAGTGTTTGTTTTAAGGAATGGTTCATCTTTGCCCAGTCTCCCCATTACAATTGTGACCTATTCACAATCATCACATATCTCTCAATTGTCTTCTACATATTCATTTTTAATGCTTTGGAAACTGTTAAATCCCATGTCTTGCTACCATACAGCAACACTGGTAGAAAACTAATATTAAAAAGAACTATGTTTTCTTAGGAAGCTGAGGTTACTGAAGGAGTTTTGTAATTTTCTGAAGGTAATTGCTCTTTTCTTCTCCTCTTCCTATTCAGGGTTGGGTCCTTCTTATTATCCTATCATAATATACAAACATGTAGGTAGATACAAATACACAGATATTATGTATATATATATATATGTATAATTTGTATTGTGTATGTATGTGTATACACAAACACCTATGCACACACACACACACACACACACACAGACACACATATATATGTATGTATGTATAAAACTCCTAGCATTTCTCTTGGAGTTGTTGAGCAGCAAACACAGTGTTGACCATTCCTCAGTCCTTTCTGAAGCCACACTGACCATCTTCCAGGTGAAGGATCACCTGATTAAGGATGACTCTGGTATGAATCTTGCCAGCAATGACTAAGAGATAGATCATACTCTGTTATCTCCATGATTGTTACAGGATGACTTATTTCCTTTTCCTTTAGAGATGGAGAATGGGGCTTTCTTGATCTCTTCAGGGATAAGCTCTTCTTGTCATATAACCAGGAAGATTTCAGGTTCTATATGAGTAGTGGTCCCCCTGCCTTATAGATTTGTGCTGAGATGGAATCAGTGTCTGGTACTTGGCCACAAGAGAAGAGTCTAATGGTATTCAATACTTCTTCAATTGGAAGTTCAGCTAGAAAGGAACTGACTTCAACTTGAGGGATATAGTAAATGGCTTCAGCATTGGTTGATGATTCCATCTCTCCAAGATTATGTCTTTTCTCTGATTAGTGTAACTCCTTTGGTGCCGAGTGGTTCGCCAGAGGTCTCTGGTCCATAAATAGTCTTCAAGGCATAGAAGGAGCACTTTGGATCTTTGTTATTAGCATCAAATTGAATTTCATCTATCTTCTTCCTCAGTCAAAAATCCTGCATCTCCATCTTAGAGATGGATAAATTGTCCTGCTGGTAAACGCCAATGGAGTTCTCGTTTTTTTCATTTAGCAGTTTCTGAATTTCCCCATCATTTTTTTTTTTAGGTTTTTGCAAGGCAAACGGGGTTAAGTGGCTTGCCCAAGGCCACACAGCTAGGTAATTATTAAGTGTCTGAGACCGGATTTGAACCCAGGTATTCCTGACTCCAGGGCTGGTGCTTTATCCACTACGCCACTACGCCACCCCTCCCCATCATTTTTGTCAAACCAATCCCAGTGTTTGCTATGTTCTGACCTAGATGGTACAAGTAGTGCTGTACACCAACTCTCTAAAAGCTACCCATTCTTTTTCTGCTCCACTGTTACTGTGTGCTGACTCAGCTTTCCCTCTAGGTCAGCAATAAAGTGTTCATGCATGAAGGAGCACTCTAATCTGTTGGTGCTGAGACTCTTGATTGTGATCTTGTCTTCGGCCTATAACCTTTTGTTGAATTCAAATGTTTAGCCTGAAGAAGAAAAGTGCATGATTGACCCAGAACTCTGCTCCACAAATGACCTTTGTCATTTTTCACATCTTGCCTGTCTCTTCTCCTTACAGCTGGCCCAGTCTATTAAATGCCAGTGCTTTCTGTGAAGGTACTTCCCCAGCATTTGTTGCATGTCAGTAAATGAAAAATAGTGTTGGTGATGAAAAGGTCACAAGGGATAATGAGGATCTCTAGGTATTCATAAACATTTTTCTTTGACCTCATCAGAGTTTGTCATGATGGGAACATATTGCTGCTGCTGGTGGCATGCTACTTTCCTTCTTGTGGCGGTCACATTATCATGAGCATATTCTTCATTCCTCTTGGGAGGCAAACAAGCTTGCTGACTAGAATAGATCTGATTGATAAATTGATACCAGCTTTCTGATGCTCCTCACTCTAGCAGTCACTCTAAAAATATATGTATCTAGCTCTAACTTCAGTTAAGCTGGTCCCCTTTGTGAGCCTTGCTTACTTAGGGCTGCTATTTGGATGTGGTACCAGCTGTATTCTTTCACATGAGCTGTTCATTTTTCAGGTCTGGATTTTTGTTGTCCATGAGTATGTACACATTCCATGTACCAATGGTGAGCAAAATAATTTTTGTACTTTTTTTGTGTGTTTTAACTGCAAGCTGGAATACTTATTTACTGCAGTAAACAGGCCAAGTTTGGGTAAAGCAGACCATTTTAGGGTACCTTTTCCTAGACCCTTCCTTATGCCAGAAGGTGAGCAGTATGGTTCTTAAAAAAGACTGCCAACCTACCCAGTGGGCTGCCAAACCCCAATGCTGCTTCTGTTCAGTGGAAAGATGGTCCTCTGCCCTGGGCTGCTTGGTTGCAGGGTTGTGACTACAGCTTCCTGTCTATCTACACCTCTTGCTTCATCACTTGCCCATTGCCAGTAGAACTTAAAGGTAGGGGGGCGGCTAGGTGGCATAGTGGATAAAGCACTGGCCCTGGAGTCATGAGTACCTGGGTTCAAATCCGGTCTCAGACACTTAATAATTACCTAGCTGTGTGGCCTTGGGCAAGTCACTTGACCCCGTTTGCCTTGCAAAAACTTAAAAAAAAAAGAACTTAAAGATAGGTAAAATAGTAACACAGTAAAACAGCAAAGTAGTAGATGATGGGTGTTGCCTTGACTTCCATGTGAACTGGCTTTAAATAAGGTAGAGTGGTGTGGCTAGGTGGCACAGTGGATAGAGCACCAGTCCTGGGTCAGGAGTACCTGAGTTCAGATCGGTCTCAGACACTTAATTACATAGCGGTGTGGCCTTGGGCAAGCCACTTAACCCAATTTGCCTTGCAAAAACCTAAAAAAAAATTCTAATAAATAAGGTAGAGTTGCACAAAGTAATCAACTTCACTCTCTCTTGCTGAGTCATTGAAATCCAGGGCAGGAGAAAAGTTAAGATAATGGGTGACAGTTCAGAATTCTGTAGATGATCTTGGCATCTCCTATGTCTGATCAAGCTCTAAGCATTCCATAGTTCTTGCTCTTGCTGCTGCCTTCATAGCCTGTTGGAACAAATTGTTCTCATCTGTTTGAGGGAAGTCTTCACATGCTTGGAGTAAATACTCCCCTAACTCACTGATAGGTATGAGGCCCCTTGGTTACCCTCAATCTGATTTAACCATCTGCCAAGGCAGATTTTGCCAGGTATGGCTGCTGCACATTTTAAAGCTTCTTGCAATGATAGTTGAGAATTGGATGACAAGTGGACAACCAAAGGTGGACGAGCAGCTCTGAAAAGGGCTGCTCATACCAGCAGTTATAGTCTTCCCTAATAAAGCAGCATTTTGTTCTATGAAATCAAATGCTTTTTCATAATCAAGAACCAATAAGCAATAAAAAATCATAATCCATGCATCTTTCAGTTACTTATTAAATGGTAAATATGTAATATACTGTTGAATATCACTCACAAAAGTCTGTTTGTTCCCTACTAATACCTAACAGCCTGGATGACTTTAATTTATTTAATGATTATTCTCATAAGGATTTTGTATAGTGTAGTTTAGATAGGGTAGCAGTTATATATATTCTTTTGCTCACCTTTTTCTATATTGATAAAGTATGAGATTTTTTTCCTTGTCTTTAGCATTTTCCCCTCCTTCATATACTTGCTATGTATGCATGTGTATGAATGATTTATGTAATATATAATATATATTTTCAAATCTGTACTTGTTTGTTTTTTAAACTGTTACCAAAAAGGGATGATGCATGATTATAAGCAGGATCTTCTCATAAAAAGGAGAACAGTGAAGTGTTAAAGAAAACTTAGCAAGATTTCAAATATACAAAGTCAGACTAAGGACACATAAGGATGAAAATGGAAAAGAGTCAACAAATTGAAAAAACAATCATTATAACAAACTTTTCTCTGGCAAGAATAGTGGAGTCACTGCTCCAATAGTTGAGTCTTATAAAAAGGTAGAAATAACACTAAAGAGAACAAAGAGGAAAAACAGCTAAACTGCACTTAGATTCATGCTAGAGGTGACAAAATTTTGAGGGAACTGAGAAGAAGCTTTCATTGTTACTAAAATATTTTTTCAAAGTCTGTGACAAATAATTCCAACTCTGGGGTTCATTTTACTTTCTTCCTTGAACATTTATTTTTATGTGCATTTGTTTAGATGCCAACAAATTTTAAAGAAATTTGATAATAGTGGACTTGGAGTCATGAAGACCTGGTTTCAAGATTCACCTCTGATAATTACTAGCTGTATAACTAGGAAGAGACACCACCCCCTCTAATCCTCAGTTGACTCTATGACTATTATTTGTAGACAAATTAGGGTCTGCATTGTTTGTATATACTGAGAAAATCATGGGTCCTTGATAAATACACAATTATATTTGTATAGTTTTCCAGAGATACTAAACTCCAATATGGTAAGTGAAACAGAGAACCTTAAATAAAGCTTCTTTATGAAGGTCCCAAGTTTTGCTTAGTCTCCAACTTTTTTTTTTTTACTTTTTAAATCAATTAGTCTTATACTAATAAAACTTCCTGACCATCCCCATTCCATTCTGCTTCCATTCTAGGAATCATTCTCATTTCCTCCCAACTAGATCCTTGAACTACACCCCTTAGATATTATGTTCTAATAGATTTTTTTCACTGTATCTTTCTCTAAACCATCTCTACACTAGGCCACCTCCTTCCTTCTCATTTTCCAGATCTTCTCTATATCTTCCTTCATTACTCTGGTAAACTTGAGGGAAGACACTATCTTCTCAATATTTGTATCTGTAGTGCTTTTCATAGTGCCTAGCGTAAGTCAGCACTTAATAAATGATTTATATATCAACATTGCAGAATTAATTTATAATATTATCATTAGATGCTCTGTGGTGCTAGTAGGGAGGGTGGTTCATCAAATCTTTTTAGGATTCAGCATACAAGATCCTTGGAGTCTATGGGTGTCATATTGGTGCCAGAAATGCTATTCACAGACAATTTTTTTCACAAGGTAATAAGCCATTGCATATGCCAAAGTCATTTCCTTTTTGGAGGAAAAGCTCTATGTCATTGAAACCGTCTTACAAGATAATTGACAAAAGTCTGTGCCACATGGCACACTGCTGTCTTTGTCCAACATGGCCATTATACCACCTATGATTACCATATGTTTCATCCCTACAGGTTCATGGAATCAATTCCATCTTCCCTTCCAGAAGAAAATGTCATTATGGCTCAGTTCCATCAATGCCACGTCCCATTAAGAATTAAGTACTCACTCAGACAAAACATACCTTTGCAAATAGTTTTCATATTAAGTTTCATTATTTTCTATAATTTAAGCTGGCAACCATGAGCTTTATTAAATGGCAGCCTCGGAATGGCAAATGGGTACCTGCTGAACATGACAACAATCAGCCTAACATTTTGATCCCTTTCCTTCAATAATTCAAAGCAGATGAAACAAAAAAAATTTAAGGCATGATATGATTTTGGTAGATGCTTATAATTATTTAATGAACTTTGATTTTGGGGAAAATATGCTTGTAAAAATTCATAGCAGACATTATGATTTGACAGAATCAATACAGTTTTATAGAACAGAAACATATACATAGTTCAATTCTATTATATAAATATTTATTGAACTCCTCTTATAAAAAAAGAGCATGACGCTGGACATTGCAGGACATGAAGATGAAAAGGGTATATTGAAGTCCATTACAAAAACAATGCATTATATATTAGTCACAGGGCTGTAATGTGCTAATGAGTCCTGCCCTCTATTTTCACAAGGTTATTGTGACAGTAAACTAGACAATGTCTAAAAAATAAGTTGAGAGTCTTAATGAAAGATATTGCACATATGCATGGGATTATTACAATTAATAGTAAAATAATAAAAGAATAAGAACCCTTTTAGACTATCACTTCTTGGTATTTAAAACTGCATAATGCAGTGCATGTGAGGTTTGCTGTTACCTAATGTGAATTTGGGTTGGTGCCATTAAGAGCATCAGAAAAGGGAAGAGAATTAAAAATGAATATGGTAGCAAATGTTGTGTGTTGGAGTTCTTTTATCCAATCTGCTGATCTGCAATCCAGAGAATAACAAATATTTCATGTTATATGTAGTGAAAATGTTGCAGGGATGAATTCTTTAACATGGTCAGTTTCCCCAAGTGTTACATAGTTTGTACCGTTTTTCTATATGAGAAATTTTCAGATCTTTCTAGTGTAGCCCTCCCCACCCCACCATTACTTTGTATATACACTTTATATACAGTTTGAATTGACTTCTCTGGAAAAATCTTCTTTCCTATAGAACATAAGCTCTTTGAGGGCAAGAACTGACTCAGTTTTGTCTATGTATTACCAGATAAAGAATGTCTATTGTCCCCAGAGTTCAACATTTGGATGGGCATCCCATATCACATCTCCATCAATCATTAAATTTTGGGAGACACAATATAGATAGACAATGACTGGAAAGAGTGGGTTGGAAATTGCAAATTTACTTTAATGATCCCAAGTTTCACATGAAAGCAAATCCTCCATTTTAATGCCAATATTCTAGCAATCAAGTTCAGTGGCAGCAAGACATGGAATACATTAGCTAAAAGTCAAAAATGAATTTCACATAGACAGCAATGGAAAAGCACACAGTAAGTGTGAACAGGTTGCAACATATAACCAAAGATAAATTGCTGAGAGGAACAGGGGTAAAAGGTGTCATTGTGAAGAAATGTATGATAGAAAGAGAAAATGGACTAGCAATATGGTGAATGCAAAAGATAACAAAGATGAGTTTGTATTGAAGTAAAAATGAGGGATGTCTAGGGCGTAGCTGGAGTACTCTATTGGTATCTATGATTTTAGTAGAAAGTGAGAAACATCAGCAAATTAGGTGGATGACTTGTAGCAAATTTATAGGAAAACATGGATAAATAATATACAGGAGTAGAAATGGATGGGTCACCATCTGTATCATTGGAGGCAACTTCCAAATCAATGAGATAATTGTATCGATTTGAATATTCCAATATTTTGGGGCAGCTAGGTGGTGCAGTACATGGAGTACTGGCCCTGGAGTCAGGAGAACTTGAGTTCAAATCCAACCTCAGACACTTAATAACTACCTAGCTGTGTGACCTTCGGCAAGTCGCTTAACCCTTGCAAAAAATAAAATAAAATAAATTTCTTTCCTTTAAAAATAATTCCAGTATTTCCAGAGCCTGGAACAGTCTTGCACATAGTTGGCAATTAATAAACATTTATTGAATGAATTGGACAAAGTTGAGTTTTGCAATCAAATTATATCTTATATAGAAGATCTTAGATTTAGAGCTAGAAGAGAAATCAGAGATATCTAGTCCAAAGTTAGCAAGCTACTTCCAGAAGATCAAATCCAACCTTTTATGGCCTACAAGTTAAGAATGGTTTTTACATTTTAAATACAATAAAACTTTATTAAAAAAACACTCCATTTGAATAGCCTCTAAAGAACCCCAACAAAAATCTTGAGGGCAAGCCATATTTTTTTATTTGCTGTAGTTTGCCAATTTTTTTTGTTTTTTTTTCAAGCAAGGCAGTGGGGTTAAGTGACTTGCTCAAGGTCACACAGGTGATTATTATGTGTCTGAGGCTGGATTTCAACTCAGGTCCTCCTGACACTAGGGCCAATTCTCTATCCACTGTGCTAACTAGCTGCCCCTAGTTTGCCAATTCTTGATATAATCTAATGTTGTTATTTTATAGAGAAGGAAACCAAAGTCCATACATATGGGGGGACCTAACTAAGGTCATACACTTAGTAAACATAAAAGCTAGTATTCAAACCCATCTTCTTACTTCATGTCCTAAACTCTTTACTTCTTTGTTTTTGTACTGCATTACCCCTGAATCACTAATGATTTGTATATATGTATATGTACACATCTATTTTACATTTTATATTTTTAAAGTATAAATGTATGTAAACCTATATAAATATACAAATATATAATATACAAATTTACACATATAAAATAAATCTATAATATAAAAAATAAAATAAGTATAAAATATATGAAACAAATGTAAACAAAGAAACTATGTATAAACAAATGTATGTATACAGATATATTTTCACATATGTAAAATATATGTGGGTGCATACAAATATAAATAAATTATATATGTGGAGAAAGAGAAGAGAGAGAAAAAAGAGGAGAGAGGAGAGGAGAGAAAGGGATAAAAAAGAGGAGAGAGAGAGAAGAGAGAGAGGAACAGGAGAGAGCTACAAACAGACAAACAGAAAGACAAAGAAGTAGGGGAGGGATAGAGAGGAAAGTGACAAAGAGAAAGAGAGGAGAGGAGAGGAGAGGAGAAAGAAGAGAGAGAAAAAAGAGAGAGGGGAGGGAAAAAAGAGAAGGAGGAGAGAGAGGGATAGAGGAAAAATACAGAGATAGAAAGACAAAGAAGAGAGGAGAGAAAAAGGAGAAAGAAGAGAAAAAAGGAGAGAGGAAAGATGAGAAAAGGAATAAAAATAGAAGAGAGGAGAATATAAATATATCTACATATACACACATATTTTATATATATATACATTCACATAAACACACACATATTTGGAGAGATAGAAAAGAAAAGGATAAAAAAGAGTAGAGGAGAAGAGAGAATTAGAGACAGGATAGAGACAGAAAAAGAAAGAAAAGGGGACAGAGAGAAGAGAAAAGAGAAAAGTCAGAGAAAGAGCGAGAGAGCAAGAGAGCAAGAGAGAGAGAGAAAGAGAAGGAGAGAATGAGAATCTGTTGATTCATCGATATATAGGGAATTTCCAGTGAAGAAACCCTGATGCAGATCACGCACCTGATCAACAATTTGTAGTCTTAGAAAATTCTTTGGGGACATTGAGATGTTAAGTGATTGTCAGGGTCACACAGCTAGAATGTATCAGAAACAAGACTTAAACACAGTCCTTCCTAATCTAAAGCCAACTTTCTATCCTTACACCAAGTTTCCTTTTCTAATTATCCATGTCAATGTGAAACTTACAGTCATTTTGGAAATTACTTTTGTAGAATTTCATTTCTAAGATTTCTGTTAATTTCATGATTTTTAATTCTTCTCTGCTTTTTCTGGCATAATACAATGGTAATTTGATTTGAATCCCAATAGGCCTATAAGTTCTGAATTTGCATTTGTGTCACTGAATAAAATGAACATTCATCATAATATAAAAAGTATTCTGCAGATTTGTACTCCCAAGTTGATGTTATTAGCTGGAAATAAAGGTATAAAAATTTAAAGGCCATCATCCATACTTGAAAAAATATTTCTAAATATTTCTGTAGTGTGTCTTGTTTTTCTTGAAAGGATGGGACAGTTCCCAGATTGTTCAGTCCTAGATCCTGTGGAGAGAAACTTAAGGACGCTGGCTGTATGTAGGTAACTGGGATTGGTTCACAGTGTTCTAGGGAAAGAAGGAGGATTCAAACAAAGCTTCCTCTTCTCTTTTCTTGTTCTTGGAGAATCAGCCACCTTAAAAATAATGGATATATTTTTATAGGTTATCAAAGTGATAAGGGTTCAGATGAAAATTTCTATTCTGCTCTTTCTTTATCCTGCTTACAGTCTCAGACTTGTGTAGGAACTGGTCACAACCAACTTTATGGGATTGGTAAATTCCTAGGAAAAGTCCTTTGTTCTCTTGCTGGGACCCTGTCCAAATTTGACTACCTTATTGAATGCTGGTTGATGCATCTCTTGCTTTTCTTCCAGATATTATAAATCAATTGCTGTGCTTGCTTTACCTGCCCACCTCCAGCAATCCCAAATAATCACATAGCCAAGATTAGTGAGTCAGTCAGCAGACATTTATTAAGCATATATATGTGCTTAGTGCACAGGCACTGTGCAAAGAACTGGATATATAAAAAGAAAGGTAAATATACTATCCCCACCCCTAAGGGATTCATATCCAAATGAGGTGTACAGAGCATATTAAAGTAGTTTGGTGGATGAGGGGAGATGAATCAGAAGAGAAAGAGAGGTGCAAACAGAACCTTCAATGGAGAGAGGAACTGTTCAGTACAGACCATTGAAATATTGCAACTAGTGATTTTCTGTTTTGTAGGAAACAGAAAAACCCTTTCTGTTTGGGTCAAGGAGTGGGAAGGGCAGTTAATGCCTTCCCTATTGCATAAGACTTGCAGGTAAACTAGAAAATCTTCAATGGGGGATGTCTCACTCAATTTAGATTCAATCCCCACCACAACAATCACATTTTCCCACGGCAGTACCTCCATAATCAGTGATTCTCATAGATTTTCTGTATATGAAAACTGGCTTGGAAACAAATAAGAGTTACTCATACTACCTCTCATCTCTTTTAAGATGGAGAATGAATGTCTCTTCTTAAACTCTCTCACTCTCTGTCTCTGTTTCTGTGTCTCTGTCTCTGTCTGTCTGTCTGTCTGTCTGTCTGTCTGTCTGTCTGTCTCTCTCTCTCTCTCTCTCTCTCTCTCTCTGTTTCTGTACATTTCCTTCTAAAATAGTAACCTATGGAATCAAGCATCCCAGGAAGTACTAAAAGCCCAGGCCTAATCCTATTCATTCTCCATTGGATGATCATTGTTAGAAATTGTATCAATGAGTTTAGTATTAAAACCAACATCAGAGATGGAGCTTGGTAGAAGGCAAGTTGAACTTTAATAAACTCATTCATGGTACTACATGAAACAAGATTTTCTTCATGGTCTGTGACAGCAAGTTATTCTGTTTTACTGAACAAAATGAGCCTTCATTGTAATATAAAGAATATTGTGCAGTTTTATTCCCAGGTTGATGTTTATAGTTGAGGGCAAGTTATGAAAACCTATAATCCACCATCCATACTGGGAAAAATTATTCCTAAATATTTCTGTAGTGTTGTTTGTTTTTCTTGAAGGGGAAAGGGAGAAGAGGAACCTAAACAAAGTTTTGTCTTCTCTTCTTGTTTTTGGCAAAGAAGCTATCTAAAATGAAAATTCAGGTGAAAATTTTCATTCCAATTTTTATTGATTTCTTCTGCTTACAACCTTCGACTAGCATAGCAAGCCAACTCTCTGGGATTGGCAGATTCCTGGGAGAAGCCCATTGTTCTATTGCTGGAACCCTGCCCAAATTTGCCTACAGTGCTTTGAAGTGATAATCATATCACATGGGAACATCATTGGAGTTACACAAAATTACTTTTAATCTTTAAAATATTAATATCATTATGCTATGAAGCACATTAATATAATTATAATATGAAGTATATAGTTTAAAGGTAGAAGAGTTCTTCAAGAGAATCCATCCCAACATCTTTAGAGATGAGGAACCTAAAGCCCAGAAGTAAAATTTCCCAAGGTCACACAAGAAATGAGTTGCTGAGATGGGACTTAAGCCCAAGTTTTCTGCTTCCAGGGCCAGTATTTTTCTACTACATCAATAGCAACCTTTCAGCCAATAACCAATCCTCCATTCAAGTGTGCCTGAAGTAAAATTCCCCTCTTTAGAAAAACTGGGTGTTCCTGGATTGAGTATCTTTCTTAAAAGATCTCAAAGCAAATGGGTGAACAAATTACTTTTATGTTCCCATTCTTCAGAAGTTATTTCAGCACTTTAGGAAATGCATGATTTTGTGGATATGGTCAGTTTTGCCAATGATTACAACTCCTGTACAATGAGTTGCCACTGCTCAAAAGGTTTAATGCCTAATAATTGGGCTTCTTGTGATAGACTCTCCCTAGCATGGGTCACCGGTACTCAAAAGATAGGCAAACAGTCCATTGAGAGTCTGCATTAAGAGACTTTCCAAGAGGTTGGTGGGACCTGGTAATGTTTATTTGCATTTCATTTGCATAACAGTCAAAAACTACAGATCATTCATTCAAAAAGAATCTACTAAACCTGCCATGTGTCATGTCCTGGAGTTATTAAAAAAAAAAAACAAATCAAGTAGTCTCTGCTGTTAAGAAACTTAAATTATATACAGAAAAATAAATGCAAAACATATGCAAAATAATCAGGAAGGGGTTGGAAAGACCAGAAGGATCAGGAAAAGTCTAATGTGGCACTTGAGTTGAGACTTGAAATTAGCTACATTTTAACAGATAAAGTTGAAGAGAGAATATATTCCTTCATGGAACTGGAGATGGAATATCATGTGCAAGGAATAGGAGATAGGCCTTCCTGGATGAAATGTAAAGAATACAAGGGAAAGTAATATGAAGTCAATCTTAAACAACTGGTTGGAGCTAAATTATGAAAGGTTTTATTTATTTATTTTTGCAAGGCAAGGTTAAGTGACTTGCCCAAGGTCACACAGCTAAGTAAGTATTAAATGTCTGAGGTCATATTTGAACTCAGGACCTCTTGATTCTAAAGCTGGTACTCTATCAACTGTGCCACCTAGCTGCCCTTAAAAGGCTTTAAATATTGGATACAGGAGTTTGGATTTTATCTCAGAATCAACTGTAGACAAATGAAACCTTTTGAAAAGGGAAGTGACAAGATCAAGACTGTGCTTTAGATATATCAGTTTGGTAACTGTGTAGAGAATGAATTGGAGAGAAAAGAGATTAGAAGGCAGGAAAACCAAATAGGAGACTACTGTAATAGGCTAGGCAAGAGGTGATGAAGACCTGAACTAGTATGACAGCTGCGTGGATGGAGACAAGGGAATAGATGTAAGAGTTGTGGGGATAGAACTGACAACTAATTGGAAGTAAGGTGGGAGGGAGTAAGAGAGAGTGGTGTCAAAGATGATACCTAGGTTGCAAAATGGAGTGTCTGGAAGGTATGTGGTGCCCTCAATAGAAATAGGAATGTTAGAAAGATCACTTGGGTTGAGAGGGAGGAGACATTAGAAGGGGGAATGGTAATAAATTCTGTTTTAAATATACTGAATTTGAGATGTTTACACAACATCCAGGATCACCTTCATGATCCAAGGAGGCATTGAATTTTAATGGGAAAACCCCCTACCACTTTGTGATTAAATTTCTTTAACTTTGGTTCCTACTGTTCTATGCCTTTCAAATATCAGAAACATATGCCAAAATTTAGAGAAGTACATCACAGTTTGGCCATAGGATAACCAATTTCTGGCCACAGAAACTTTTCAAGGTTAATAGTTAAGTCTTACAGGATGTTGAGATTTGCAATAGTGGAAGAAATATTCACACAGAGGAAATTAGAGATCCTGCAAATGTTGAATTAAGTAAAGAAAAAGATGAGGGAAACATGAAGGCATTAAAGAGTTAAAAGAAAAGGTCAAGTATCTGAGGATGTGAGGCAACACAATATAAAAAAGGTGAAGTGTTTTCTTCCAGTAGAGAACTTTTTTGCCTAGAGACTCCATGATCTCAACACTACTATTACCAGCCAATAATGGCAAAGCTGCTCTATTTTAAATGGACTCAGTGGAATCCTTATTGATCCTCCCTGAAGGGATTACTATTTAAGAGTACTCTCTATCTCCCCTAGATAAAAGGAGGCACTTCTTTCATTCATGGTACCATTAACATTGGAACATGTAGGTGTGAGCTTTTGCTTTCACTTTCTATCAGTGTTAGTAATAATGTTTTCCCAACATATATCACTTCTCTTTGATATGCTAGTTGAGTCATAAATTAATGTCACAAATAAATGTGATCTAGACAGCGAAACTCAATTGAGAAGCAGGGAGTGGTAGCTCGATATTGTTTCACTTGACAGCTGTGCAATCTTGAATTTTTAAATGTCAAAGTGTGAAAGAAAACCTGAGAGACATTAACCAGTCATAGGGAGCTAAATATTGAGGTCATTTATGCTTTCAAAAAAAACTTTCTTTAATCTTTACAGAAGGTATTCTGAAACAGAAACGAACAGGTGGGTTGAGTAACAAAGAGAGCTGAGGAGTTTATAAAGACTTTCTTGGCATTAAATAGTAAAGTTGCTCTACACTGTTGGTGTTTTATAGAAAACATATATAAATACATTTAGGCTGTCTGGCAGCCGTCTTATTGGGTTTTACCTTGGAGACCAAAATAAATGTGAAGGATTCATGTACAGTAGTCAACATTCTCTGTCAGGTATTATTTAATCTCCTTAGACTAAGACTATGAATAGAAATCTTTATTTTTCATTATGCTATAATATTATACATTAGGGCCAAAACCAGTTGAACTGAAAAAAAAAATAATAGCATCAGGGCAGGGATTTAGGATATTATATGACAACATCTGGCAGGAAGATCTCTCTTGCCACTGACTGGAAAAGTTACCTCAGACTTCAAATCCAATTAATTTTCAGATCTAAGGCCAGGCAGCAGCCAATGGAATTGATCTTATATGTAATTTGTGAGATGTGTTTCTCAGGGTAGAGAATGAATGAAATGTTGCCTTATTGTTCAGCTATACGTTGTAATGGATTTTTATCTTGGTGATTGTGTTATCTTTCGAAACCAGAAGGAAAGCAAAACAGCATAATGTTACAGATGAAGTATCTGTCACACATCTAACAATAAGAAGACATGCTGGAACAGAGAGACTGAGGTACTCTTCTACTCCTTTTCCACTCAGAGGACCTTGTCAATGGATCTCCCTCTCCCCACTCACCAATGGAAGGGGTTCAATACCATGAGGGGAATGCTAACTACTATTCTTCAACTTTTCATATCCTTACCCCAGCATCATTCAGATGATCAAGTTAAAACTTAGCTTTTGACTCTGTCTTGACTACCAGAAAGGGGGAGTGGTGTTGGTAATTTGTTAAAATATTTTTGAGATACCCTATTTTCCAGAGCTATGGTCCAGCAAGCAGACTGGGCATAACAATGATCCTTTGCTCTACAGATATCAGCCTCTGGCAAAGTGTATTGTTTCGACTAGCACCAGGTGTTCAGGTAGGGTTTAAGTTCCCCAGGTCATCTATCTCATGTCTGCCATTCCTGTTTCTTGTGACTGCCATCTACTGCACTCTTATTCCCATCACAGAATTATGATTCTGTACCCCACGGAGTAATCATGGCCCCCAAGATTTGAAATAATGATTGTTTCCATAGGATGCAAGAATGTCTTTATTGTCCTAAGAAGTGGCAACCATGAGAAGTGAGTCAAGAACTAAGGATGACTGTGTTGTGGTCCAACTCTTTTCATGTAGCCAAGTGACCTCAGCCTCAGCAGCGCTAAACCCTCCTTTGTGTGTGTGTGTGTGTGTGTGGGGGGGGTGGCTTCTATTTACAAACTTCATTTTCTTCACTGAAAATAATTAAAATTCTGTTTGTGTCCTGACTTTCCTTTCTCCAGTCTGGTTGTGCAACTCCAGTCACCCATAGTTTAGAGGTCCAGTTGACAGGAGAGAGGCACTCCCTGTACAATGGGAATCAAATCTGGAACAGGTATATAGTTTCTCTACACAAAATAAATGCTAAACGCAGAACACTCACAAGTGCACATTGGACAGAAGCAAACTCAAAAGAATGGAAATAACAACTTTTGGCATTATTCCCCCTTTATAGTTGAACCTCATCTAAACCTGAGTTAATTTGTTGGACACCAGAGTACATTTCACTTTTACTTTTCCCTGTCCCTCCCCATTCCCCTTTTTTGATGGAAGCCCTTGGGTTATCTACTTAGGGGATCCTGGAGTAGTGACCCAAGACTCCTGCCCTTGCCACAGGCCAGTTCTGATCAAAGGAGGCCCAATGGGCCTAGCGGACTCTAAACCTGGACTCGGCCATCTCGGGATTGGTCATTCATTCGCCTAAGAGCAGGAAAGAGGATACTCAGAAGGGGCAGCCCCAAGCCCAGGATCAGAGATACAGGCAGGGCAGTTTGGGCTGCCCCGGGCTTCGTGCCGAAAGGCCTTTTTGCTGAGGCTCAGGGAAAGCCTGTGGAGCAGCTCCCCACGGGCCGCTCCTCCCCTCTGGAGAGGCCCACGCGGCCCCGGCTTCTTGCCCTGGTCGGTGGCCAGTGGGGCCCGAGCCTCGGGCTCCCCCGCGGGGCCGGCCTCCCCCGACAGGGTTGGGTCTGGGGCGCGGCCGCGGCGGGTCGCCAGTGCGGGCAGGGCGGCTTGTCGGGGCTGCGGTCCGGGGCGTCCGGGGGGGCAGCGCGCCCGGCCCCACTTGACGGGCTTCTGCGGGCCACGAAGCCGCGCTGCGGAGCGGCCCTCGGCGGCTCGGCCCCGCCCCCGCCGCCAGACGGGGTGGGCAGCGGGCTGGCCGCTCCGGGGCGCTCCGCGGGGCGGGCCCCTGGGAGTCTCGATGAAAGCCGGTCGCCGTGGCGACGGTCTCCGGGGCGGCGCGGGCGCGGCGCTCCCGGGCCGGGGGAGGGTCTCGGTCCCGGCCGGGGACGCGCCTTCCCGGCCAACTTTCTCTCCCGGGAGCGGGGGGAGGGGAGGGGGCGCGCTCCGCCCCCGCCCCGGGCCGCGCACGTCCGTGCTCGGCGGCGCGCACGCCCGCGGGAGCCCTCTCCAGGCAACCCCAGCGCTGCTCGCCGGGGCCGGTGCGGTCGCCGGCCGCCCTTGGGGGACCGAGGACAGGCTCGAGCGCAGCCCCCCGCCCGGCGCGCGCCGGGGCATGAGCGGCGGCCATGGCCGGCTGCAGCCCCGAGGAGAAGACTTACCGGCGTTTCCTCGAGCTCTTCCTGGGCGAGTTCCGCGGACCGTGCGGCGGCGGCGAGCCCGAGCCCGAGCCCGAGCCTGAGCCCGAGCCGGCGGCGGCCGAGGGGGCCCGGGAGGAGGCGGCGGCGGCGGCGGCGGCGGCCGAGCGGGAGCCCGAGCCCGCCGAGGGGGAGGAGGAGGAGCAGGAGGGGGAGGAGGAGGAGGAGGAGGAGGAGGTGGTGGAGGTGGCGGCGGCCGAGGACGAGGACGAGCCCGGGGCCGGCGGGGGCGCGGGGGCGGCGGGCCCGGGGCCGGGGCAGCAGTCCGGGCCGCCCCCGCCGCCGCCGCCGCTGCCGCCGCTGCCCCCGCTGCCGCGGCCGCTGTCGGAGCGCATCACCCCGGAGGAGGTGGAGGGCGAGAGCCTGGACCTGTGCCTGCAGCAGCTCTACAAATAGTTAAGTGTCCGCGGCGGGCCGGGCCGGGCCGGGCCGGGCGGGGGGAGGGCCGGAGTGCAGAGACGCGGCCCCGCGGCCCCCCGCGGCCCCCCGCGGCCCCCCAGCCCCCGCATCCCCCGCGGCCCCCCAGCCCCCGCGGCCCCCCAGCCCCCGCGGCCCCAGCCCCCCAATCCCCGCGGACCCCCAATCTCCCGCGGCTCCCCAATCCCCCGCGGCCCCCCAGCCCCCGCGGCCCCCCAGCCCCCGCGGCCCCCAGCCCCCCAATCCCCCGCGGACCCCCAATCTCCCGCGGCTCCCCAATCCCACGCGGCCCCTCTGGTGCGGCCCCAGTCCCCGCAGCCCCCGCGGCCCCCCGCGGCCCCAGTCCCCGCGGCCCCCAGCCCCCGCGGCCCCCCAGCCCCCCAATCCCCCGCGGCCCCTCTGGTGCGGCTCCTTCCCGCGGCCCCCCCCGCCCCCAGCCCCCCGCGGCCCCAGCCCCCGCGGCTCCCAGCCCCCCAATCCCCAGCGACCCCTCCGGCGCGGCTCCTTCCCGCGGCCCCCGGCCCCGGCCCGCCCCTCGGGGCTCCGTCCCGTGCCCTCCCCGCCGGCCTGTGCTCGGCCGCCCCCGGGCACCCCTGCCCGCCGCCTCCCCCTCCGCCTCCTCCAGCCGGCTCCCCGAGGCTCATGCCGGCACCTCCTCTTCCCCCTGGCCGGCGGCCCTTGTCTCCCCCCTACTCTTGCCCCTCGGCCCCTCCCCGGCCTGCTCCCCAAGTCTTCACCCCCACCTCCTCCGCGCTCCCACTCCCCCATCTCCACCCGATGCTTGTGCACCCCAGTGCCTCCCTCCTGACTGCATCTTCCTAGTCTCCCAGCACCCCTTCTCACCCCCCAGCCCTGCCCAACTAGTGCAGCTGTGGCACCGCGGTGACTGTTCTCTCCGAGGGGCGGGAGATGCCGCCTGTGCAGTGGCAGCAGCACAAAGATGAGGATGGCTTGCTTCTAAAGAGCTAGAAATGCCCGGAGACTGGATTTCCTAAGGTGGTGTTGGTTAGTGTGGGAAAAAGGAGAAAGTCTTTTTGAAGACTTCACACAGCGGCGAATCTCACCCAAAGAGGCCAACCTCACAGCTTGCTATTTTGGTCAGGCTTTGGGATTTCTGTGTTCTGGGAGAGGAAATCCTCCGTACAGATCAGCCAACTGCTTTGCCATTAGAATTACCCAGAGTACTAAAACACCATAGCCTGAGTCACAACCAATATTGTAAAGACAAACAGAAATCCAGGTTTTCCCAACACATGACCTGTATTCCAACCTCTACTCCAAACTGCCCTCTAACTTCAGTTACTAACAATATAATTTAAAACACATGATAAGAGGGAAGTTGTTTTTAAAAGAAAAGAAAAAAATGTAGTCAATTCCAAATTGAAAGACAAAGGGGATGATTTGGGGGGAATAGTAGTGGGGAATAATCCTATAACTGATGAAAAGAGAAAATTAAAGTGGTTTGTCAAATTGAAGACACTCTGACTTACTCAAGGACTTTCCATTGGAATTGGGGGGCGGTGTGGGGAGAAGGGTAGCCAAACTGATAGGATATAAGCTATACTAAAATTGAGAAAACTAAAGATCAGTTACCAAGACTTTGCCTGGCATTCCAGTTGTCAGTTCACTTTTTTTATGGGTTCCATATAGAAATGTGTTACAATGGAATTTCTTTAAAAATGAATGATTTTAATTGCTGCCGCAGAAGGAGACAAATGAACTTGTGAAAACATTTGTAAACCTGGGAGCTTTTGCTTCTTAGTCGATAATTATAATGCAAGGTGTTACTCTGGATCTCAAAAAGTACTACCATAGAACCTACTGTAATTAAACTGAACTTTGTCTCTGGGATTTCCCAGAGGGGAAAGTCAAAAGGCCAAGGAAATTTAAAACTCTTTTTACATCCATCCATCCATCCATAGATATAGCATATTCTTGCTTAGTCATTTTTAGTGTCAAGACACAGTATACATAAGGGGAAAGTAAGCTCAAAGACAGGTAGGAGTGGGTTAGTGTTAATATTTCACCCTTTCTAGACTTCACTGACTTTTTGCAAAACTTTTTTTTTAAAGGTATTGGAGACTTGCTTTTAAAATAGGAATGTCTATTAAATTAAGAGAATTAAAGGAATGCATTCTTCCTTAGTGTCGCACAGGTTGTTTTCTGAGTTCTGACAGTTAGTTGTTGCCCTTGCAAGTACACTGACTGACATTAAGGAAAGGGATACATTAAAAATACTGCAGAAAGTCCAAGAAATGCCATTAGTCCTAACTAACTTTATTGCTCCAGAATATTGTCATTCAATAAATTATTTCTTAAGAAAAAGTAGTTAATGAGTGGGTGCACATTTTTCAGATGGAAAAGAGATGTAATTTCAATGTGTTTGCAGTAAGCATTTTAGCTAAAAAAGTTATTGAAACAACAGATTGATCCCTGACCTGGTAATGAAAATTTTAGTTTTTAAGAAGAACCTAGCATGAAAATTAATTTTGACAAGCATAATTTTACTTTAAAAGTGATTCATGTTATCTTGCTATTTTTCTGGTAATCATGCAAGTGATAATGTTCTGTTTTTATTTGTTGGCTGGTTTGATTGGTATGAGATATGTCTGTGTATAAAATCCACAACATAAAAATTGATAGTTATTTTTCTTTGACTTCGTACATCTTAGTTTTTTTATATTGGTATGTGCAAATGGAAATAAGGATTCATAAATGAGAATCAATACATCTAGATTCCTTAATGACAAAAGAAGTGATAAACAAATGATCCCAGTATTTGTTTCTTAAGATGCTAGCTGAAATTTCTATTTCAAGTTTCTCTGAAACATTTGGAAGTTTTGGTTTCCTAAGTGCCATAAAAGAGACTTTGAAATAAAGTTGGATTAAAAAAAAAGGTGCTGGAAATAGGGATCACTTATTATAAGGAACTCTTTTAGAATATTCTCAAAAATCCCTTCTCTTGTTTTTGGAAATGTCAAATGCATCTTAAAAATAGACTAAGGTTACTTGTCAGTGTTAAAATATTTTTATGAAGTTACATATGTGTTAATATTTCCTACCCATTGTAAGAAGGGTGAGGGTTATTAATCTTAACAGAGCTACAACATAAATCATTGTTTCTCTCATCTGCCATATTAACATTCTCAAAATATTCAGTATATGCTTTTATAAATAGGCCAAAAACTCCTTGCAAAAATCAACAACAAATAATCTTTCCCCTTTCTGCAATGTCTCATGTGCACATTGGTTGAAATTCTATTTTTCTAAAGAAATCATAGAAACTTATTGTATCTTTCCCACCTTCACTTCCCAATCATACCACCTTTTCACTGATTTGTCCAAGACAATTTTGGGAAGGAATAGTAAATATTACATATAAAGTCCCTATTTTTGTAGCTTTTAAGTTTTGACCCCTGCTCAGCTTGAGATAAGCCATAACATCGTCAGTTATTAAGGTGAAAATCAGTGTTCTACTGGACAAAATTAAATTCCACTGAGTCATAATTAGTAATTAAAAAAAAAGTTCAAGGTGGTATCCAGGAATAACTTTTGAAAGTTAGCCTCTGGGGGCGGCTCGGTGGTGCAGTGGATAGAGCACCAACTCTGGAGTCAGGAGTACCTGAGTTCAAATGTGGCCTCAGACACTTAACAATTACCTAGCCGTGTGGCCTTGGGCAAGCTACTTAACCCCATTGCCTTGAAAAACAAAATCTAAAAAAAAAAAAAGTTAGCCTCTGGGTTCAAAATTAGAAATAGATACATCACCTAGAGATTTCTTAAAACTGAATGAGAAGAAAACATTTCAAAAGAAAAATCAATTTTCTGAGCAAAAATTTGTTGAGAAGTAGGATAGGATCTTGATTTTATACTATTTCAAAAAATTTTATCTGCTAAGGGGTTTTTTGCTAATCTATGGCACATTCAGCTTAAATTGTTTCAAGCGCCATTGGTAAACTTAGTGAAATAAATGTTCTGAAGTATCATCTATCCTGAAGTATTTTGCTAGAAACATTAGTTATTAGACTCTTATATTTCTTAGTGTAAACTATTCCAGTGATTTGAAAGTTCCTCATTTCTGTATTGAAATATATTGTTATTGAACATCTATCTACTCAAATGTCCACCTAAAAATTCAGTTATATTTTTTTCAGAATATAATATATATTAGGAGATAGAGAACGAACCTGTGATTTTATTATTATAGAAAACCCCTAGATGTGAAAACTCCCTCTTGCAATGTAGGGCAGTACCATTTCCACAACTTTTGGCCTTAAATGGTAGACTAAAGCATTAAAAGGGTAAGTAATTTTCCAGTGTCATATAGCCAGTATGTCAGAGGTGGCACTTGAACCCAGCACTTCCTTTCTCTCTATCCACTGTGCTGTTCTGCCTCTCCTATATCTTCTTGTTGTTCATTCATTCAGTTGTGTCTTTTTGATCCCGTGGACATACTGTCCATGGAGTTTTCTTGGCAAAGATACTACAGTGATTTGCCATTTTCTTCCCATTCCTAAAATTAGTACACATAAATTGCCTCTTTTGAAAAGTGGGAGCGATATGTGCCTAAATTTACAGTGATTTGAGAAAAGAGATTTCTAACTGGTCATGTAGCGCGCGCACACACACACACACACACACACACACACACACTTTAGTAGATATGACTATGAGGTTACATTACATTTATAGGTTTTATAGGTTACATTGTTCGGTACTGTGCACCTGATTTTCTTTTACTATGCTACACTCAGTTATAACCTAGAAAAATCAATGTTCTCGAATCTTTTTTAGTACTACATGTCACATTTTCACACAGGTTGCTCTTTAAACAGTTATTCATTTAGTTTGGGTTGGTCTTCCCAAGAGGGAGACAGAGAAATCCCACAGGCTGGCAGCCTTAAGCAGTTCCAGATGGTCTGTTTCAAGAAGGAGGTGGACGCAAAAATGGCATGAAAATATTAATTATTGCTTATTGAAATGAATACTTAAGGTATATTGAATTATATTTTGAGAGAAACTAGATTTAAGGTATGACTTCATTATTGATTCAATAATAGCTGAAAAATTACTATGTTATGTCTCCATTTCACATATATTATTCCTTCTATTTTCTCAAGACGTTTCTATTTTTCTGATACATATCTCTAAACTAGTTATTGCTTCAATGTGAAGACTTCCTAGTATGGAAATCACCTCTGCAATTTCAGATCTGCTGCTGAAACTTAAAAGATTTTTTTGGAGCATTGAGAGGTCAACAACTGACTTGTTCATGGTCACACAGCATGTCAGAAGAAGCACTTGAGCAGTTCTCATTCTAAGCCTGACTTTTCCCCTCCCACCCAAGTCACTATTCCATGCAGTATCTAAACATGCCATTAATACCACAGAAATGGAGATGTATACATTTATAACTATGGACACACATTCTATCTATACATTTATTTGTATGTACCTATATAAATAGATACGTGTGTGTGTGTGTATGTGTGTGTATAAATGTCCTTGAGCATTCAAAGACAAAAATAGATATAATTTCTTGTCCTAAGGGTTTTACATTTCATTTGGGGAATTCAAGATGGAGAGAGTGCTAATAACTGAGAGGAGTAGGGGAGGGGACCAGGAAAGTTTTCATGAAGAGCTCCTGAGTTGTGCTTCAAAAAAACAAAACAAAACAAAAGAAACAGAACTAGGGATTCTGTGAGATAGAGGCAAGAAGGGACTGTATCACAGATATGAAAGTCCATTTATGCAAAGGCAGAGATGTAAGAGATGACATGTCATGTATGAAGATTACCCAGTAGTCCAATTGGACTGGATTAGAGAGTGTGTACAGAGTAGTGTGAAATAAGAATGGAAAAATTTAAAAAGTGGGAGTTAGATTGTAGAGGTGTTTAAATGCTGGTACAGTATCTAGTGAGGGGGATAACTCCATACCTCAGTATTCACACATATACAGATTAGATTTCAAGGAGGAAGAATATTCTCACATCTAGGATACCCTGTGGTACTCCTAAAACTATAGTCCACAAGCCTCCATTAATGAATTTACCTTTAATCTGAATAGATAAAATTAGTTCAAAGCAAATTTATTTACTTAAATGGCAGATTAAGAGCTTCATCTACAAAGCATTCTCTCCCATGTAAATCAGTAGTGAACTCACTCATCAATATTTATAATGTCTCTGGGAAGAGTGATCACAAGTTTAGAATAAGTATGGATATATGGTATTGAGTTACACATATAAGGATCATATGTGGTCATTGGAACTCACGCCTTTTGTTCTACATCAAGACATCATTTCTCCTGAGTATGGTATCTTCATTTAGTTGTTTGGACCTCTTCCTCTTTACAGTTTAACTCTTGACTTTCAGGATCAATTTTCTTTTGAATCCATAGTTGTTTTTTTTTCTGTACCACCACAGGTCTTACTCCTTGAAGCTGTTTCTTGCCTGTCTGTCTCTTTGCTGTCTTTTGAATGTGTTAATTCCAATTGGTCAAGTAGCTCTTGTAAAGTCAAGGAAGGAAGTTATATAGTTAGCTTCTATAGTTAGCTTCTGCAAAAATGCTTTTCATTCTTAATTACACCTTAAGGATTGAATTACAGCAGGCTTAACTTTACCTCTGGGCTGTAACCAATCTTAAGCCAACTAATGCCACTTGCCCTCCAATCTGAACACTTTCACATTTTGTAAAAGGAATATCTTTGAACATTTTTAGCCTATTAAATATTTCATTACCTTTGTCATTTGCTTCCCATGATTATGTCATGGTATGGGAACCACCACCAATTCCTTTACTATGTTTAGTAGAGGTTTTTATCTTATATCTAGAAGCAAAAGGAAACCATTGGCAATTTTTCAGGTAGAGGTGCTGTATTTTAATGGCATCCCTTTAACATTTGAGTGGACAGTAGATTAAAGAGGAAAGAGATTCAAAGTAGAGTAAAAAAAGGGACTATTATTGCAAGGTAGAGGCAATATGGCAGAGTCAGCATTTTTACCCAGTTCATCCAACACATCTCTTCCACAATATGTCTAGTCCTTTATCCATTTTGACTTTATCAAAATATATGATGTGAGCTATTGGTCCAATCCTAATTTCCGTCAGTCTGCTTTCCAAGTTTCCTAGTAGTTTTTCTTGACTATTGCCTTACTAATTGAAATCCTTTGAATTTATTGAATCGTATGCTACTCCCCTGATTGTGTCCATCTATTTTGTATTTCATTTGTTTTTTTAAATTAATACTAAAATCTTTTAATGATTCTTGCTTTCTAATATACTTTGAAATCTGGTACTACTAGGTCTCCTTTCTTCCTACTTTTCCTACAGGTGAATTTTGTTATTATTTTGTCTTGTTCAGTAATGTGACCCTTTGGGAATTTGACAGTATGACAGAACTTTAATTTAGCTGAGGTAGTGTTGTCTTTTTTTTTTATCATTATATTGGCACACACACACACACACACACACACACACACACATACACACTCTCCCCTTTCATTTAATAAAATTCAGTTTTGTGTAGCTCTCTGCTCCTTCAATTCTATTCATATGTCTCATTGTTTATAAAACCTATCAAAAATACTTGATTTGGTTTGGTATTTTGCTAGCATATATTTGAACATTTAATCCTAAGAAAACTGACACCTATATAATTTATTCATAGTCTATGTTTCAGTCACTCTTTACCATGTGTTTGCCATACCACACACAGTTTCTTTTTATTTCAACATTCATTGTAGAAAACTTAAACAACAATAAAATACAATTTTAAGAAAAAAGGAAAAATTCAACAACATGACATGATTTTGTTAAATAAAATATCTCTTTATATAAGCCCAGAGAAAAGAGAAGAATTCAGCTTCACGGTTGGGTTGATTTTGATTTATGCCCTTAGGTATATAAAAACATAGTAAAGTAACTGCATAATGTAATATTTAATGGACTCTTACATTGTGATTTTTAATTAGTTGATTTATCATAAGACTACAACCTTAAAGGTATTTTTTAAATGTTCATTTATACCCTTCTATTTCTTATTCTAGGAAAGTACTTTCATTTTGAATTTGATCTTCAATTTCTTTATAGAGATCTGTGGTAACAGATTTAGAAAAAGACCGTTTTCAATTGCTTCCTCTTTTTCTTTTGTTGGTCAAGGATAGTTTCAATTTTAACATCAGGAATTGTGTTCTCCTATTTTGTGGAATTTGAGTTTTGAAGTTCCAACTTTACTTTCTGTCATTGTACTAAGAGAATCATAATTATTCAGTGAGTGATTAAAAATGTTACAGTATATTAGTCTGACTATGGTGTTAATGATCCTTTGACATTATTATATTATAATTTTCATTATAAATCATTCTGATACTTATTGCTGACCAGTGTGTGGCTTAGTGACTTCCAAAAAACTACACATTGAATATGTGAAATTAATACAGATTGCAGACTAATTGAACCAAAATATTTCTCTGTTCTTTTTATTTAATTTTAAAAAAAAAGCTGCTCCTTCCCCAGAGTGCTTCTTTCTTTCCAAAAGGCATTTTATTTGAATAAATGACAACTGCTTTTGGGATTAGAATTGTAACAGAAATAGCTGCCTTTGGCTACTTCAATAATTAATATTGAAAATGAACAAGTTAAATTGATTTCAAGATTAGTTTTGGACAGAATGGAAACACAGCTTAAGGCATCTATTAACTGAATAGCATTATGTTTTCAAGTTCTGGCATTGTTCCCCTGAACTCTTTTTTTGTGTATATTTATTTGGAAAGTTTTCAGATTTCATAATATGATGTACTTTCAATTTTAAAAATACTGAAAACTTGATCAGTAAACTTTGAAAGCTCAATTTTTTCTAACCTAAAGATTTAAGAGTTTAGGTATGCTTTTAGTGTATCCTTGAATTGCTTTTTATTTGTTTGTGTGCCTTTGAGGGTTATAGAAACAAATTGAGGAAAGAAAGTTAATATAACTTCCTAAGAAATGAAATTAATTTTTGTTTTTATTAATGAGTTCTCTATACATTAACAGAAACTTGAAATTCAGTGAATCTTTATTTTCTTTGGCTAGTATAAATTCAATAAAGCAGTAGTCTTAACTCATGAAATTTCTAACTTCACTTGCTTTGTAACATATCTGAATGTCTCATTCAAATGTTTTATTCATTAAAGAAAATCAACTGTAGTTAAACTTTAAACCAATGATATATGAAAATAAAAGACACGTGAAAAATAAGCATTTAACTTTTTAAACTCTTAGTTTGATGCTGTCATCAAATTTAGTAATATAAAGTTAAGAGGAAGTGCCATCTTTTTTTAAATTTCAGCAAGATAAATAGAGAACTAAAAGATACTATATAACCCTTTTGCATTTTAAAATCTTGAGAGAGTAAGAGGAGGAAAAAATAATATAATTTTTAATAAATCCATTTTACATTCTTTTTCTTTTGGAATTATTTCCTACTCTCTCCCTTCCCCCGTAGGGTAAAGGGGTGTGTGTGTGTGTGTGTGTGTGTGTGTGTGTGTATCTTTATGTACATAAATTTATATTCTTTCTCTCTCTCTCTCTCTCTCTATATATATATATATATACACACACACACAAACATACATTTATATATCTATATCTATCTGTATATAAAACACTGAAATTTCATATGTACACACATACATACTCACCTTAGTGGATGTGCCCAAAATTGATTAATTTTTTTTTCTTCTTGATTTTGTACAGGATTTTGTTTAATATCATTTGGAATAGGTTAGAAAGTAGCAATAGGTAATAAAGCAATATTTTTACCTAATATAATACCTAAATATTTACCTAAAACATATGTTTCCTGATTGTAGAGAGAAACTCTGACATGAGTTCAGTGTTGTAAGACAATGTCTTACAAGATTGGAATAAAGAAAAAAAGACATTTATTATGTGGTTTGTTAAGTTCTAATACATTTTCTCATAAATATAAGATCTTTATCTGCATTGAAATATTAATCAAGCTATAAATAATAAATCAGTTTTATTTAATTTAAGTATAAGAAACAAGTATTTTTGTAGTTATGTTTTCTTATGATTTATTTTTCATATGGGCATCATTTCAGCTTTGCTGACAATTACAGATTATGTTGCTTGAACTGTGGGAAATTTTACTGAATATATACATAGATATATTCTATCTAAAATGGAGTCAGTTTGACGCATGTTATTTGAATTTGGCAAGTTTTATGAAACACTAAAATTCTTTAGATGTTTATCATCTTTGAAAATAAAAATAAAGTATAAATCTAGTTCTGTTTGTATGACCTTAGAAGAAGAAATCTTTTGGGTTAGAAATCTTTTTTTAAAGGATTATTTAATTCCTCGTTATTAAAGAGTATGTGTAAAGAAATAAAAAGATTAACTCTATATTTTAAAATAAATCAGAATCATATATGGGAATTTTACTTTTAAAAACTGCATATGGGGCAGCTAGGTAGTGCAGGAGATACAGCACTGGCTCTGGAGTCAGGAGTACCTGAGTTCAAATTCAACCTCAGATACTTAATAATTACCTAGCTGTGTGGCCTTGGGCAAGCCACTTAACCCCATTGCCTTGTTAAAAACAAACAAAAAACAATTGCATATGATGCTTTTAACTGCAGCTATATAATATAGCCAAATTAGTGCATAGTTTTAAAATATTATTTCCTACTATTTTTATAAGTGGTATACAGTATAGTACATTCTTATAGAAACTTTCAGATATTCATTAAGCACCTACTAATTTATTAAACACTTATTATTTACCTACATATTTGGATATATAAAGTGTATTTAAATTATTTTTAATTTTAAATTATAATTTTTTTTTATAAAAAGTCTTGCTATTGCATTGGTAGATCTAAGCAGAAAAGCCTCCTTAAAAACATTAGAAAATAATTTCATTTGTAATAATTCAAATGGTCACTACTGGGTTGAGGGGAAGATTGGGGTGCTTACCCTTTTCCTTTTCCATTAAGCTCTGACTTCTGGATTAGGGCAGCTACATGGTGCAGTGAATAGGTCTGATGACAGGAAGATCTGAATTCAAATCCTGCCTCACAATTTACTAGTTGTGTAATTCTGGGCAAGTTAACTTAATGTACCTCTCTTCACTTAAGTTCCTCATCTATAAAATGGGAATACACTGGAGAAGGAAATGGCAAATCACTCCAGTATCTTTGCCAAGAAAAACTCATGGACAAAGGTCTGTGTGTTATGTAAAGTCAGACAAGACTGAACAACAACGACGGAGCTTTAGAGGCACTCTTAAGAGTTGAGTTCAGATCAAGTAAATGTCCTTCAATTGGGGAAGGGCTTAGCAAACTGTGGTATATGTATGTCATGGAACACTATTGTTCCATTAGAAACCAGGAGGGACAGGATTTCAGGGAAGCTTGGAGGGATTTGCATGAGTTGATGCTGAGTGAGATGAGCAGAACCAGAAAAACACTGTACCACCCTAACAGCAACATGGGAATGATGTTCAACCTTGAAGGACTCACTTGCACATTCCATCAATGCAACAATTGGGAACAGTTTTGGGCTGTCTGCATAGGAGAGTGCCATTTGTATCCAGATAAGGAGCTGTGGAGTCTGAACAAAGTTCAAGGACTGTTCCCTTTAATTTAGGAAAAAAACAGATATCTTATTGTTTTATCTTGTTACCTCTTGGACTTCTCGTCTCTTCTTTAAGGATACGATTTCTCTCTCATCACACCCAGATTGCTTTCCATGGGGGTGGGGGTGGGGGTAGGGAAGTAAGATTGGGGGGAAAATTGTAAAACTCAATTAATATCTTTAATAAAAATAAATTAAAAAATAATAAAAATGGAAAGAACCTTAAAAAAAAAAAGAGTTGAGTGCAGTCCTGGGGAAGCCTGAGCACTGAAGTCAGTTTTTTTCCCTTACTTTTTCTGACTTTTTCTGACCCCATTATTAAAGCCCTAGGAAGAATCACTTAAATCTAGGTTAGGTTCATGCCTAGGGTCTCACAAAATTTCTTATTGTACAGTGTAGATCAGGTTTGAATCATAATTTTCATCACATAGAAGTGCTAGTACAGAAGGCTACATAGACACACACATACACACACATACAAGAGTAAGAAGTACAGTTGAAAAAACCTTAAAACAAAGCAGTAACCTGCAACTGCTATTATGCTATCTTAGGCAGTTTATACTTAACACATTAAAACATGAGATAATTTGTGAGATTACTTGATTGGCATTTCATCTTTGACTCAGCCCCTCATTGTCCAAACATCTCCAGCAAGATTCATGATGAGCCAAGCCAGGGTTTGGAGTCTCTCTCATCTGTCTGTGGTCATCTCTGAAAAGGGTGTCATTGCAGAATACTTCCTGTTGCCAGTTAATTATGACTGAAGGATCCAATTCTTTTATTCATGAAAATGCTTCCAAGATGGGCCCCATCCATCTAAGCATCACTTTTCCCATGATCTAGAGAGATGCATAATCAGAAGAACTCTACAGGCTTGCCTAAGTAAGATAGGCACCCACTGCCATGTGCTTGTAGTTACCATGCTACTAGGATCAGGAATGGCTCCCTTTTCCTACCTTTCACTCCATATACACATCACTTCTTATAAAGTAATATAGTGTTCCATTCCTGTTTCTGAGAATTAGATAAGGTGGATGGTGAATGGGCAAGAGGTACTATAAGAGTTTGCTATATCATCTTAACGCACTAAGTCCTTCAAAACTGAGTGAATACATGTTTCCCCTGGAGTGGCAAGGATGAGGATCAGCAATTTCTGCAGTGGGCCCTAGTCAGAGCAGACCACAGGGCATGCCATTTATCTACATTGCACATATCTTAGGTTTAATTACTGTTTCTTTTAGGTGATGAGAAAAATGACTATCTGTAATTTCATTGATTTAGGGAAGTTCTAGTGAAGAAACTATCTGCAAAGCAGGTAGATTATTTACAGTTAGTTATCTGTGGCTTTGAAAAATTAAGTGATTTCTCAGGGTTATACAACCAGGGTTACTCTGACATAGTATGTGTCAGAGATGGCACTTAAGCTCAAATCTTCCTATGAGGCCATTTCTCTATCTACTCTATTGTCCTACCCCTACTTTCTTTACATTGTATAATTTATGAAGGGATGATTTAGTTGCATCATCTTCCTCTCCACCTTATCTTTCATTCTACTGGAGATGGTTTTCCATAGGGTGATAAAACTATCATTTAATCAGTTCAAAAATATTTATTATGCATTTTCTGTAGGTATAACATGCTATGCTAATTACTTCAGGATACTGACCAAAAAATTAAGCAGTATTTCAAAGAATTTATATTTTACTGGGAGCATATAAATTGTTAGCACAATGAGGCTGTCTGAGGAGACTTACAGAGTATGAAGAGAGATCATATTTGTCTCAAGTGATTTCCACTCACTGGTTTGGATTTTTTCTATGGTGGGGGTGGGGGAAGGCAAAGGGGGAGGGGGTGGAGCTAGGTGGCAATGGATAGTGTACTGACCTTTGAGTCAGAAGGACTCAAATTCAAATCCAGACTCAGACACTTGATACTTTCTAGTTTTGTGAACTTGGACAAGTCACTTAACTCCATTGCCCCACACAAACAACAAAAAGGTAAGGATTCTTCCTATCAAGTGTGATTCCTAGTTGATTAGATCTTGCTGCACCATAAATATTATTAGTGACTTATAAACCAATATACTTTCCAAAGCTTCATAGGAGAGTCATATTTTCTTACATCCTGAAAACCTTTAGTGGTCTCCTCTTACATGTCTATAACTCTCCAGTCTTTCCCCCTTTTTTGAGTTAGAGAGAATTTGTTCTTGCAAATAGGTAACAGGAAAAGATGAGAACCATTAGTCTGTCTTTCAGATACAAAGATTAGCTTATTATCCCATTATATCAGAAGGGATAATACCAAAAGGAAAAAAGAAAAGATTACTATATTAGGTTGAGGCATAAACATGGCATTACTGTCAGCAAAGAATATACTCTTAAGGACAAAAAGATAGCCAAACATACGAACAGATGGCAGAGATGCCATACATCTAAAATCATCAAGGCATTCTTGGCAAGCAACTGAGTTTTCTCCAAGGAAACATCTGCCTGAGTATAATGTGGACCTTACTTTTTTTTTTAACTGCTTTTCTAGTTTATTCAAAAACACTATTGCTAAAGTCCATGTTTTATATGTCCTGTCTTCTAACTTCATTACTGGATATGTTTTGCTTTTTTTTTTTTTTTTTTTTTTTTTTTAGATTTTTGCAAGGTGGTTAAGTGGCTTGCCCAAGGCTACACAGCTAGGTAATTATTAAGTGTTTATGGCAGGATTTGAACTTAGGTACTCCTGACTCTAGGGCCGGTGCTCTATCTACTGTGCCACCTAGGTGCCCCTTGCTTTTGCTTTGTTGGGATTCCTTTTAATTCTACTATTTCTGATAAGGTTTTTTTTTAAACCTAATCCCTCATTCTCTAATTTTTATAACGGTCTTACATTTTGCCTCCCTTTTTCTGCTGATTCCTTTCTATAAAGTATGTTTGTCTCCAAATATTTTAGAAGTTTTTTTTCTCCTCTCAACTCCTAAAATAATTACTAAGTGGAAGGATTGTTACTCAGAGATGTAATTCAGATAAACTAAATACAGATGGATTAAACTAGAAGACAGAAGCATCTAGTATGAATACTGAGTCAATATAATTCAGAATTGTTGATTCAGATCATGACCCCAGTTTTTATGGGATAGGGACAATATATGTAGACCTAAGAAATTGGGAAGGAGCATCTCATTTGATGCCACTGGCACAGACTAAGTAAACATAATGTTCTTTGTATCCTGGAAACCAAGCAAGAAGCTAAAAAAATTAGAATTTGGTGGTTCAGGTCTTTCCAGTATGACTACATATAACTAGTACTTGTGTACCTGACATTGTCCACAAAAAAATGTAAATAAATTGATGCATTTACTGAATTAATTTTTTAAATAAAAAAATTTGTTTTATCTTCTCATTTCTCCTCTAACCTAAAAGAAAGCCAAATTCTTCTTATAAATATGCAAAATAAATTCCTATATTGGCTAGGTCCAAAAATATGTCTCATTCTGCTTATTTAGTTCATCATCTCTCTTTCAGAAGGTGCATAACCTATGTCGTCATCAGTCCCCTGGAATCACAGTTGATCATTGCATTGATGTCTTTAAAAAGTTCATTTTTACAATGTTATAAGTTGTTTTCTGTTTCTGCTCATTTCTTTCTGAAGCAATTTATGCACGCCTTAAACTGTCCACTTCATCATTTCTTATAGCACAATAATATTCCACTATATTTATATGCCATAATTTGTTCAGCTATTCCCCAGTTGATGGGAACCTCCTTAGATTACAATTCTTTTCCACCATAAAAAAAGAACAGTTAGATGGTGCTATATAGAGCAATAGAGCACTAGCCCTGGAGTCAGGAGGACCTGAGTCCATTCTCAGACATTTAATACTTACTTAGTTGTGTGACCTTGAGCAAGTCCCCTAACCCTATTGCTTTGTGAAAACTTAAAAAAAAGGAGCAACTATAAAATTTTAAAATATAGAACTTTTTTTCTCTTTCTTTGAACTATTTGGGATTTAGGTCTAGCCGTCTTTTCACTGGCTACTTACCATTTAGTAAGTTATTTGGCATAGTTCCAAATTGTTTTTAGACCATCTGAATTAACTTGCATTTATTTATAATTAATTCTGTCTTATAGTATTATAGCTTTTATAAAAGTCTTTTTAACATTTGCAAAGAGTTTAACTTGTATTATCTTACTTGATCTTCATTATTCTGTGAGGTAGGTGCTAGTATTAGTGCTGAGTTAAAAATGAGGAAACTGAGACTGAGAAAGGTTAAATAACTTGCCCAGGGTCATAGAGCAAGAAAGTGTCTCAGGTAAGATTTGAACTTAAGCCAAACCAAGCCTTCTGTCTAGTATGCTAGCATAAAATATATTTTTAAAAGTAATAAAAATAAAGTTTTTTTATAACTGGAATTGTACTAAGTTCAAAAAAATCAATTTTAATCAAATAGTTTATAGACTTTAAAAATGATTTTTTTTTTCAGAGAACAGGGTCAGGATAAAGCCAGTAGATAGATATTTGTATTTGGGAAATACATATGCCCAGATGAAAGAGCATGAGCCACCCTGATGATGTATTACCACATTTGACAGTTTGTTAGGTTTTGGCATATTTGAGAGATTCAGGATAAAAGAAGCTTTTAGAAAGCTTTATAAACATAACAAAGTGATGAAAGAGAGTCCAAAATGAAAATCTTGTAAAATCTTTAAAAAGAAAGAGCTATTCTGATAAATTTGTTTTAAAAAGCATATAGATTATGTTGTTTTCCTAGTTTGATTGAAAAAAAAGCATGAGGTTTGAAATCAGAGTATTTTAGCTTGAATGTTAGCTTTACAAGGTCATTTGATCTTGGACAAGTAATTTTACCTCTCTGAGCCTCAGTTTCCTGCTCTGTAATTTAGGGGTTGGACTAATGATGCCTAAGGTCCCACTCAACTCCAAATCTTGTTAGGAAAAAAAAGAATTAAAACCAAAGGAAAAAGCTTATCTATTCCACAGAGTTTCTAATTCCATTAAACTTGGATAAGGAAATGGGCACCTTACAATAACATTTAGGCAGAAATATAGAGGTGATAGACTGTAGATGCAGATTGAGACATGCATTTTCAGACAAGATAAAACAAATTTGTTTTGTTTGACTATCCTTGTTTGTCCTTCTGACTGTTTCCCTTTTTGCTTCTCGTTTTCTTCTGTATACTTTTAAAATATTTCATTGATGCCCTTTACATTCTTTTTTCTTTTTTTACATCACTATCATTACCCCCATATTCTCCTAACCCCCAAATAAAGTCTTTCTCTTGTAACTAAGTATAGCCAAGCAAAGTGCATGTCTCATTGTGCATCTACAGCCTGTCATTTATCCATTATTACATGGGAGACATGCTTCATCTATTTTCTGAAGTCATGATTGGTTATTTATAATTGGTCATTATATAGTATTGGTAAGACTTTGAGCAGATATTAAATGTCATGTGTTAGGTGTTGTACTAGCTGCTGTAAATATGAAGACAAAAGTAAAACAATTCCTTTACATATAAATATATACTTACTAGCTATATGATCCATGGACAAGTTATTTAACCTTGTTTGCCTGGTTTCCTCATATATAAAAGGAGCCTGAGAAGTAAGTGGCAAATCACTCCAGAATCCTTGCCAAGAAAACTCCAAATGGGGTCATGAAGAGTTGGATAGAAATGGCTGAACAACAGACCATATAAAGATATAATCAAAAGGATACAATATAACCATAGATGAGTGTGATTTGGGAAAACCTTATGCATAAGGGGAACTTAAACTAAATCTTGAAGAAATCTTGGAATGTAAGGGGGCAGAGATGAAGAGACGAGGGATAGCTAGTGCAAAGGATAGAGATGGGAGATGGAATCTTGGAGGAATAGTATAAGAGGAATAGTAATATTTCTGTGCCAGGCAAGAAAGCCAGTTTGGCTGAATTGTAGACTAATGTGTAATAAGGCAAAGACAGAATGAATCTAACCTGTGAGGAGCTGTAAATGCCAAATAGAAGAGTTTATAGTTGATTGTGGAAGTAATAGGAACTATTGAGATTTATGAAGCAAGAGGCTGACACAGGCAGACCACTGCCTAATGGAAATCACTTTGCCAGCTTTGTGCAGGATGGACTGGAGTGAAGAGACATTGGAAGTAGAGAAACCAATTAGAAAGTTATTGCAGTAGTCCGAGCTAGAGTTTCTAAGGACCAGGATGGTAAGTGCATGAGTTGAGAGAATGTGGAATACACAAAAGATATAGTATAGTAGAACTGGTTTGCCATAAGAGTAAGTGACACCATCTTTCTGCCTTTTTTAAGTCTCTTACCTCACAAGTCATTTTTTATTGTACTATCTTTAGCATTCTCCCGACATACTATCTCATCCTACCATTTGCTGGTTCTGATCTTCTATAGAGTCTGAAAAGTGATAACCTATTGTTATAACTGTAAGTTCAAAGTAATTCTTTCTAAATGAGAGCCTGAGGAATAAAAAAATTAAATTACAGACTTTGTTTTAGCTGTTTTGACAGTTCTATGGTCTTTTTTGTTTTCTCACTGGCTTTTATTAGTGTTATATAATCAAATTTGTTCTATTAATGACTTCTAGATAAGTGATACTTGATACTATTGTACTTTAGAAATGGAAAGAAAACTTCTGACATCTCCTCTATATTATGCATAAACATTAGGGTAGTATTTCCTAACTATGTAGTAATTCTACTCCTTCTTTACAAAAAAAAAAAGATCCTCATTTTGTAAAATCATACACTAAAAATAATTTTTATCCTATTTTATTTGTTTTGGTTTTGTAAATCAAATAAAATTAAACATAGAACAAATAACATACACAAATATTTATTTATTAATAAAATACTTTATATCATTTGTATTTATAACTTAGAAAATAATAACCATAATATTATGATTATGAAAAGCAGTATGTCACATTGGATAGAGAGCTGGTCTAAGAGATAGAACAATAGTCATGTCTTGCGTCTGACATAATATTGATTGTGTTACCCTAGGCAAGTCACTTAATCTTTCAGGATTCCCAGACAGCTAAACTATAAATTGTAGAACAGGTGTTGATTTGTATTGGTAGAGCGAGCTTTTTCATAGGAAGTTTCCTATGCTTGTAAGATCACAGACCCATTCAAAAAATTATTAATATGATGACTAGACTTGATTTTTGGTGCAGTGTCTGAATGTGTGCTATCATCATATTTTTGAAGTAGCATCTTATGGAAGATGTCCTATCTTCCTGTCCTACTCTTGATACAGCAAACATAATATCAGTCACAAAGAGGAGACCACCCACAGACAAGATGAGAACCCCACATCTATAACAGAATTGTCTAACCTCTTAGTGCTTCTGGGCCACATCACCCTACAAAAACTTGTCAAAGACTGCATGTAAAATTTATGATTGTTTTTGGAAGTTCTGTTCTTAAGAATAGACTGAGTAGGGGCAGCTGGCAGCTGTGTGGCTCAGTGAAGAGAGTTTGGCCCAGAGTTAGGAGGACCTGAGTTCAAATTTGACCTCAGATACTTCTTAATTACTAATCAAGTAATCAACTTTGGACATATCTCTTAATCAAATTAGAATAGACTGTGTTGAGCATTTAGCAGGTACCAAGTTGGTGGGGTGGTATTAGATTAAATGATCGTTAAGTTTCTGGCATTATAAATCCCTTGAAGTGTCTACTCTTGATAATATTTTATAAAAATCAATTTCTGACTAATTATTAGGCTTTTTATCCATAGTTCCTGTTCAGAGTTGGATGATAAGGGAGGCTAGATGGCGCAGTGAATAGAGCACCGGTCCTGGAGTCAGGAGTACCTGAGTTCAAATCCGGCCTCAGACACTTAATAATTACCTAGCTGTGTGGCCTTGGGCAAGCCACTTAACCCCATTTGTCTTGCAAAAAAAAACCCAAACTTAAAAAAACCTTTTAAAAAAAGGAGTTGGATGATACAAGATGATCTTCTACAAAGTTGAGCAGGGCACAGGAAGCTTCTTTTCACAAATGGAAATGATATGTATAAGATGATGCTGGACCAGGGCCCTCAGGTGTTAGTACCATTAATTAACAGGTTGCGATTTTGCTGGTGGCTCAGACCTACAGTAGTCCTAGCCCCAATGCTTTGCCTTTAACAGGTCTTAATTAATACTGATCTTTCCTATCAGAGGGAAAGAGGTTTATCCTTTCCACAGTTGATGCTCATTATATGACACTGCAGCTCCACTTCAGTCCATTGCCTAAGCAGCCGCAATCCAAGGTTTCACAATTTGTATGCCACTCCTGCTGTTTTTTTTATGGCTTCTCCAAAGCACTGTCTCTGATTAGGGGACCCATTTTAGTACAAATCAAATTTGGTATTGGTTGGGCCCACTATCATTATACTTTCTCTGTTTAATGCTGGATGGATTCTTGAGACATGGCTTTGATGTCCTATACCTCTTTATCAGGGTTGGGGATCCCACTTTCCAGAAACTATATGTGTGATGAATTGCTGCTACCCTGGAAGGGGAGAGAATTACCTACCCCAGTAGTTTCTAGCATCTGACCTCTAGAAACATTTACCCAATAAGTATGTAAATATTTTTAGACAAAGTCCTGGTTGTCCCTGTCTAGCCTTTCCTTAATTTCCATATAGTACCCAGGGTGGAGTAGCTTTATTTTTGTTCAAATCCCCCTTAAAATCATTCAACCTTGGTTTGGGTAACTTCCTAGAAAAGGATTAGGATTAGGTTCAAAGGTGTTTTGTTCTCATAACATAGATGAAGTAACACTCTTTACACAATTATTGGGGAACATGAATTATCTGGAAGGAGAGGTATCTCTTACGGGATCTACTGGCAGTCCTGAAATCCTGAAGTAAAATGAAGGAGAAATTTCATGTAGCCTTCAAAGAAAAAGTAGGCAGTCCATCAGCAGAAGTTTCCAAAAGGGCAAGGATTTGGTAATCACCCCCCATGAGGTTTCTTAAGAGATGGAGCTTCTGCCTGGTGGGCCAGGGAGCAGTAAGTAGATGGTAACGAGCCTTGGTTTTTAAATCGGATCTTGGGGAGAGGTTGCCTGCAAAAGACTTAGAATGTCTAGTTATCATCTTGCTGCAGATGACCAAGACCTGTGATGAGGATCCAGGTGGTGAAGTGGATAGAATGCTGGAGCTCAAGTCAAGAAGATCTGAATTCACATTCTGTCTTTGATACTTAGTAGCTATGCTGACTGTTATTTTCAAGTTAATTTCTCTCAGCCTCAATTCCCTTATCTGCCTCCTAATTTGTTAAAGATCAAAGGAGATTATGTGCTTTGCAAATCTAAAAGAGTTGCCTCAAACACATAATAATTATCTAGCTGTGTGGCCTTGGGCAAGCCACTTAACTCCATTTGCCTTGCAAAAAAAACCCCTAAAAAATCTAAAAGAGTTACATAAATTCTAGCCAATATTATTACCAATGATTGTGTCAGAGCTAACATCTTTGGTTCTGCAGTTACAATATTCCTAATACTGTTACTGTTCATCACTGCTCTTTAGTATCAGAAGAATTACTGACACTTGACATTAAGATGTTTGTCCTCCACTCACAAAGAAGACCATGACAACAGTTATGACAAGCACACAAACCGGATTTGAGTGAGGAGGTGCTGTGCTAAGTCACCAGAGTCATCTGGGTTCAGTGGTCAGAGATAAATCAGGATGACTGGTAATGGTCCTACCTGTGAGGCAATCACGGTTAAATGACTTGCCCAAGGTTACACAGCTAGTAAGTCGTAAGTGTCTGATTCAAACTCTTGTCCTCCTGACTCTAAGGTCAGTGTTCTATCCATTTGAGGCATCCAGCTAGCCAACGACTTGACATTATCCCCACTTTAAGATCTATATACCTTTTTCATGGACCTTTATATTATTTGTTGTTTGTTTGTTATGTTATTTTACTTTATTTTTTCATCCTTTTATGTTTGAACCAAGATACTTTACTAAATGATATCTTGCTATCCAGAGGTGGAATGTGGTAGGAAAAACATTTATGTAGGCTGGGATAGGATGCTTCCTTTCAAGGAACCAAGGTCCTCAGGATATAGTTGGTTTGAAAGACTAGGGATAAAAATCCTAGGCTATGGGAAGTTGGTATACCTGAGGTGTGGTAAGCTCCCATTGTCTTGTGGGATTCTTTTCTGATCTTTGGCTATGTTGGGAAATGTGGAGGTATGGGGAAACCCTTCCTCAGCAAGCCATCCATTATAACAAATGTAACAGTGTACAACTGCCTTTGAACCCAGTAGGGGTTTGAGTGCTCCCTCTCTTCTTTTCCAATAATGGGGCCCCTCTGTGCTCTGCACCCTGCATATGTGAGCTAATTCCAACTTGGTTCAGTCCTGACTATAAGGGGCCACCCTGTTTTTCAGACACTTTCTGGCTTTTAGGCCCCACCACAGAGTCAGATTATAAATTTACGTTAGGATAAAATCTCGAGACTCCTTGAAAGGGTTTAGAACAATGCTTAAAATACAGTGTCAAACAGATATAGGACAGCTATTTATTTCTATCACACACACAAAAACAGATCAACAAATATGCAGTACATTAAGAAAGCAATAATTTATAGCAGGTATTATACTACCAGGAGGTTGAGACTTAAAACATCAAAACATGTAGAACTGCTGAATAGGTCTTTCACTCTTAAGCTCAATTCTGCACTGTTTAAACACTTTTCTTCAGGACTGTAATTCCTGCCAACCTAGACCAGGGGTCAGGCTCATCCTGCTAGTGGTTACCAAGGAGCTCTATAGTAGTTGCCAGGGACTACTCCAAAAATAGACATCTAGATGGGGAATGTGGAGGTATGGGAAACCCCTCCTCAGCAAGCCATCCATTGTAACAAATGTAACAGTGTGCAACTGCTGTTGAACCTAGTAGGGGTTAGAGTTCTTTCTCTATTCTTTGCCAATAATGAGGCCCCTCAGTGCTCTGTACCCTGCATATGTGAGCTAATTCCAACTTGGTTCAGTCCTGAGTGCAAGAAGAGGGGCCATCACCCTCTTTGTCGGTCTTACTAACATATAAGATTGCTTCCAAGAGTGGACATTTTCATTTTGGGATTGCTTTTCAGTCAACTATGCTCAGAAAAGAAATGTAAAAGCAGAGGAGGCAACTAGGGTTTTGAGATTCAGTCTTAATTTACCTAGGCCAGTATGTATTGGCATTCACATGCCAGTAGATCACCATTTATGTCCTTTTTCCAACTCTCCAGAAAATTCTGGAGCAGATTGAGAGAGAGAGAGAGAGAGAGAGAGAGAGAGAGAGAGAGAGAGAGCAATTATTCCCTTTGAGTTCTTCTAAATGGGATAATCCTGGCTTGATGGCCAGTACTCTCTGATTCAGCTTTAATGTAATCTCTTTCACCTACTTTTGGTTATCACAGTGTAAGGGACAACCTAAGTTTCCTTTGTAATCTGAAAACATAATTTAAAAAATTCTATGCTCCATAGGAGTTTAATTTTAAGATCCTTCAGATCAAATATTTAAAAAATATTTAAAATATTTAAAAAAGGAAATATTGAATTTTTAGCAACACAAAAAAACCTAATCTACTACTTAGTGTGACAACAAAATTGATGATCAAAATTGTTGGTAAGCATATTTTTATGTCCAAATGTGAGTGAGCATGCTACAAAACTACAGAGATAGTTCTTAGGGGAACACAAGACCTTTTTATAAGGTTTCAAGTTAAAACATATACATATGTATGTATATTCACCTTCTACATGTGAGCTCCATGAGATCAAAAATTGTCTTGCTTTTCTATTTGAATCCCTATCAATTTTCACATAGTAAATGATAAATGCTATTTCTTTTATTCACTTTTTTATTTAATATTATATACATATATATTTTATTTTTTATTTTTCCAATTGAATTTAAAGATAGTTTTTAGCATTCATTTTTGTGAGACTTAGGTTTCAATATTTCCCACCCTTCTCTTCCTTCCCTTTCCCCAAGGCAGCAAGTAATAAAATAGATTATATATGTACAGTCACATTAAACATATTTTCATATTAGTCATTTTCATTCTTTTTCTTTAAAACCCTTCATTGTTGGGTTCAATGGGTGATAAAGGAAAGTACTGGGAGGAAGAGAAAGGAGAGGAAGAAGGTGCTAAGATGTTTCACATAAGAGTCAAGAAAAAGCTTTTTTCAATGGTTTGGAATAGGGGAAGCAAAGGGGAATGAGTGAGCCTGCATTCTCCTCAAATGACTCAGAGAGGAAATAACATTAAGCAGAGGAGGCAACTAGGGTTTTGAGATTCAGTCTTAATTTATCTAGGCCAGCATGTATTGGCAATTAATAGGGTATAGAAAGTTATCTTACTCAAGAGAAAAATGAGAAGGGGATGGGATAAGGGGGAATGGAGGGGTGAAGGGGGGGAGTAGGTGTTAGAAGAGAGGGAAGGTTGTGGGAGAAGGTACTCAGATACAACACACTTTTGGACAAGGATAGGATGAAAGGAGAGAGAATAGAATAAATGAGAGTGGAGAGAAATAGAATGGAGGGAAAAAATAAAAACAAAAGTTAGATTTACAGGAAAAATGGATAATTTTGATTACATAAAATTTTAATATCTTTATTTCAACTTTCTCTGTTAAATATCTTATTTCTCAAAAAAACCCTTCATTGTTCTTTGTGAGGAACAAAGGATATAACTTAAGTGGGCAATGATGTTTTTATACTTAGGGGAAGGAAAGTAGGAGTCTTGAATCCTCAAATTTGATGCTTGTGTTGTTTTTGATCTGGATTAAATTATTTAAAATGGTGTTTAACCAGCTATATGAAAAGGATAAATTTTTCTCATTGGTTGTGGTTTCCTTCTTCAACTCATTTTACAGATGAGGAAACAGAGATCAATAAGGTTAAGTGATTGCCCAGGTCCAAGCTAATAGTGTTTGAGGCCAAATTTGAACTCCAGAAGAGATGTCTTCTTGACTCCAAGCCTGGTACTCATTCCATTAAATCATCTAGCTGCCCATTATCATTGTCATCAAATAGGTAAAATTTTTCTAAGTGGCTGTGTATTGGTCCTTATTTTTAGTTTTCATGATTTTAAAATGCAATATTTAAGAGAAAGATATGATTAAGGCCTACTTCATTTTTTATATTATATCTATACATCATCTCACACAGTGCCTTGCAAAGAATAGGCCACAATAAATGTTAAATGAATGAATGAATGCATTTATTGAAACTTCTCTATAATGAGTGGAATCTCCCACAACCTCTTTAGGTATTTCACTTTTATTAACATTATCAAAAATCTCATTCTTGGTAACCTAAATAACCCAAATATACATATTTTATTTTTTATTCTATTTTCTCACTTTGAGTTATTTGCTTTTTGGAACAACCATATTTTCAGAATGGCAAAATCTCCCTTTCTCTCTTTCTGAACTTTTTTTCCCACCATGCCTCTGATGCCAGACTTTGTAGGGATTTTAAAACTGATGCCTGAATAAAGTGTTTCCATTTCAACCATGCTTAAGTCCTATTTATTTCCTGGAGATTGTGAAAAGTAAAGTATATTACTTTATATCAGTACCTGTATAGTAAACTTATTTTTCTTTTTTTTTCTTTTAAATTTTATTTTTTAATCCTCATTTTGTATAAATTTTTTTTACATTAATAAAATATTCTTGTTTAAGAGTAAACAAAATACCCCCCCCCCATGAATATAGATTTGCTTGGGCAATAAAGTAAAGGGGAGAGAACAAAATTAAAATTAAAAAAAGAATAATAGTAATAATTGTAGGTATGGCCAGGTGGCACAATGGACAAAACACCAGCCCTGGAGCTGCTGCTAAGTCCTGTGTGATCCTGACTGCAGCTCCATGAAATTTGAACTGTGTACTTCTGGCTGCTTGTAATATTTTCTCTTTCACTTGGGAGTTCTGGAACTTGGCTATAATATTCCTAGGGGTTGGTTTTTTGGCATCTCTTTCTCAGGGGGATCGGTGGATTTTCTCCATTTCTATTTTGCCCTCTGCTTCTAGAATATCAGGGTGATTCTCCTGTAGTAATTCTTTGAAAATGATGTCCAGGCTCTTTTCCTGATCATGACTTTCAGGTATTCCAATAATTTTTAAATTATCTTTTCTAAGTCTGTTTTCCATATCAGTTGTTTTTTCAATGAGATATTTCACATTTTCTTCTAATTTTTCATTTTTTTTTTGGTTTTGAAGTATTGATTCCTGATTTCTGTTAAATTCATCAATCTCCCTGAATTCTGTTCTTTGTCTGAAGGATTTGTTCTCCTCAGAGAGTTTTCTTATCTTTTTTCCCATCTGGCCAATTTTGCTTTTTAAAGCATTCTTCTCCTCAATAACTTTTTGAACTGTTTTATCCATTTGACCTAAGCTATTTTTTAGCATGCTATTTTCTTCAGCATTTTTTTGGATTTCCTTGACTAAGCTGCTGACTTCATTTTCATGTTTTTCCTGCATCTCTCTCCTTTCTTTTCCCAGTTTTTCTTCCAACTCCCTCATTTGATTTTCAAAGTCTTTTTTGAGCTCTGTCATAGCCTGAGCCCAATTTCTGTTTTTCTTGGAGTCTTTAGATGCAGGAGCTTGTGCTTCCTCATCTTCAGACTGAGTATTTAGGTCCTTCTTGGGCTCATTTGCAAAATATTTCTCAATAGTCTTTTTGTTTCTCTGCTTGCTCATTTTCCCAGCCTGGGCCTGGTTTGGGGTGTTTCTTGAGCTTTTGGGACACTCCCACAAAGGTCTCAGTGTGTGAGGCTCTGTCCTCCCTCCTGGTCTGTGAATGACCATAAGCACCTCCCTCTGCCACGGGACTGAGGTGGGGGGGGGGGGCCCTGGTGTTCTATGGGGGGCCTAGACTGCTATCAGGATCTGAATGTTGTCAGAACCCCAGAGGCCTGTTCCAGCGGCAGAGGACAGAGCTCTGCAGTCTCTCTTCACTCCCCTCCATCAGCTCAATGGGCTCATGCCCTGGAGGCTCCTGCTTACCAGCTCTGCCTGCTTCTGTTTCTGGATGTGGGCTGTGGAAAGACCACACTGCTAGCTGTATGCCCTGAGGGCTGGGTTCCACGTGCTCGCTCTGGCAGAGGTCCCCTGCTGTTCCCCCACTTTGTGCCTGGTGCTCCTCGGGGTGCAGCTCAGGAGACTCCCCCGCTGCTGTGAGCCGAGGCTCCCAGCGCCCTGGGGCTGCCTCCGGGAGGCTGAAGTTCTTTCGCTCTGGTGGGCCACCCCTCTGGCGGGCCGCCCCTCCGGCCCTGGGGAGCAGAGCCTTTCTGCTCTTTTCCAGGTTACCTTGAGTAGGAGAACTGCCTCACTGGGTCCCTTTGTGGGTTCTGTCTCTCGAAAGTTTAGTTAGAGTCCTTAGTTTCACGTTTTATCAGAGAGCACCTAAGACTTGGTCCCTTCTTGTCACCATCTTGGCTCCGCCCCCGTAAACTTATTTTTCAATGGGAGAAAAATCCTTAAAAATTTCTCCTGTATCTAGAAAACCTCTAAGCATCACAGGCTTCTAAACAAGCACATAAATTGCTCAAAAGTGAAGACTATACAAAATTGTGTTCCATATTTTAAGTGAGCACATGATGTGTGGGAGAAAATTTGAAGGATTAAATTTTTTTTTTTGCAAAGCAAACGGGGTTAAGTGGCTTGCCCAAGGCCACACAGCTAGGTAATTATTAAGTGTCTGAGACCGGATTTGAACCCAGGTACTCCTGACTCGAGGGCCGGTGCTTTATCCATTATGCCACCTAGCCGCCCCAGGATCAAATTTTTTGGCAAGATTCTTACATTTATATTGTCCCTTTCCTCCTTTATAATCCAGAGTTCTAATCAGTACACATGTAAGATGCATATCTAATTTAACATGCTATTACTATTACTTTTATGGATAATTCTGTGAATAAAGACTTATATTTGGAGTCTTAAAGAGCCCAAAGCATTGGGGCAGGTAGGTGGCGCAGTGGAGAGCACCGGCCCTGGAGTCAAGAGTACCTGAGTTCAAATGTGGCCTTAGATACTTAATAATTACTTTGCTGTGTGTCCTTGGGCAAGGCACTTAATCCCATTTGCCTTGCAAAAAAAAAAAAACAACCCTAAAAAAAGAACCCAAAGTATTGATAGTCTGAAGTTTATCTGAAAAATGTACTTTCCCTGACCCACAGTGTAGTTTAATCTATTAGTAGTACAATGCATATATAAGGTTCTGAATTGTAATTACATTTAAGCAAATTAAGTTACATTTAAGATTTGTGAAAAGGGAAGTTTAGTGCAAGTCAGATCTATACATGGTGTCAAAATAACAACCCAACATGGTACCAGAAGAATAAAAAGTCTAAGAAAAGAAGAAAATCAAGAAAATAGCACTGATAGACAATTTTTCACATGCAATGTGAAGATTTGTGATTAAGCTTGGATATTTATAGTTTTAAAGAGGGCATATAGTCTCCAAATAAAAACTAATTATTGTTTGACCTTTACCATAAATAAATCTGAAGTAATTCTCCTAAACTGTCTAAATTAATTTGAGGTAACATTTATAATTAAAGAGTAATAAAACATAGATTCAATTTGTATCAATGCATTAATTTATTTTTATTTAAATAAAAAGGTTGCAGTCAATCTCCCCTGATCATGAGCATTCAGTAAAAAGATAAATGTATGTTCTTGTGAGTCCTGTTATGTGTATTTATATATTTACATTATTTTATATTTTTTTCTTATTACATTTGGGGGGCAACTGGGTGGCACAGCAGATAGAGCACTGACCTTGGAGTCAGGAGGACAGGAATTCAAATCCAGCATCAGATATTTGACATTTACTAGCTGTGTGACCTTGGGCAAGTCACTTAGCCCTGATTGTCTCACATCTAGGGCCGTCTCTAGTCATCTGATTTATCTCTGGCCAGTGAACACATATGGCTCTGGAGGGAAAAGTGAGGCTGGTCACTTAGCACTGTATCACCTCACTCAAATCCTATTCATGTGCTTGTCATTGCATCACCTCCCTGAAAGCATGGTCTTCTTTGAAATCAATATTTAAGTGAAAGATTTGAAAAATGAAGGACAACCATTATTATTACATTTAATATTCTAGTATCAAAGTATAATTCTTTTTTGTTGTTTAAGGCAATGGGGTTAAGTGACTTGCCCAAGGTCATACAGCTAGTCAATTATTAAATAACTGATGAACTCAGCTCCTCCTGACTCCAGGGCCAGTGCTCTACCCACTGCACCACCTAGCTGCCCCCCTCAAGGTATAATTCTTAGGAAATTTCTTGCTTTGTGTAAAATATTTTTATCAAATGGGTTTAAGAAGAGAAAGAGAATTGTGAGAGAATTAAGAAAATTGTGATATCTAGAGCTCAAGTTACAATATTTATAAACAAGGCCTTTTGTATATGATCAATAGTATTATTGTTAAGATAATTCATGTCAGAGATAGTGATTTAGATAATATTTAGCAACACATGCATACACATATATAAGAATTATATAATGTTTTTACCCAATAAATGAGAGTTCAATTTGGGTTGTTCACTTTGGCTTTAACTGTGATCCTTTCAGATCTAGAATTCTTGCTTGATACAATGCCAGCTATCTTGTTTTAATGTATTGCCAAAATAAGTAAAGGCTGTGATAAACTTCAACAAGCCAGACTAGCACATATTTTCAGTCAAATATTTCCGCTTTATTTCTAATGTGATGCAAACTATCTTTATTAGTGGGTAATGTGGAATTGCATGGTGATTTTCTTTTAAATTAGCAATTCAAATGACTTGTCACACACTGTTAGAGACTAATTTTTCAACGTTTAGATAGCAAACATTTCCAGTCATATAATCTAGAAGTCCTAAATAGATTTTTTAATTTTGAATTAATTTAAAGACCCATACTTTGAATTGTTTAATCCATTGGGGGATCATTTTGAACACATTTGCTATCATCTACTGATAAATTGTAATCAATAATGATTGATCAAGGTCATTTCACTTAACAATCAATAAGCTAAAAGAAAAAGATGAAAAAGATGGTCCTTTTTATAGTTCCTTTTTATACAAGGTCAGTTTTTTTTTTAGGTTTTTACAAGGCAAATGGGGTTAAGTGGCTTGCCCAAGGCCACATGACTAGGTAATTATTAAGTGTCTGAGACTGGATTTGAACCCAGGTACTCCTGACTCCAGGGCCGGTGCTTTATCCACTACGCCACCTACCTACCCCAAGGTCAAATATCGATTGCCATAAATGTTCTATTAATTTTCTCTTCCCATAAAGCAGATATAAAATTGTGGTTTTATATAAGGAATGTTCTTATATTAATGATAATTTCTTTTTTTTGTTTTTTGTTTTTGTTTTTTGCTAAGCAATGAGATTAAGTGACTTACCCAAGGTCACACAGCTCAGTAATTATTAAGTGTCTGAGGTCTGATTTGAACTCAGGTCCTCCTGACTCCAGAGCCAGTACTCTATCCATTATACCACCTAGTTGACCCTGATAATTTCTTTTTTTAAATTAAAATTTTTTTATAATTTCTTTTTATCTTAGAAAATTTATAGTGATTAGTGAAATACATGCTGAAGAGATATGCAGTTTTATGCTCATAAAAATAAGTAATTTACTTATCAGCAAAATGATACATTTTTATAAATGATTATATGGCTCACATAATTTATCCTTGATCTTTCTCTTTTCTTAACTCCTATTTTATTAACTAATTCAACCTATTTATTTTGTTTATTGATTACTTTTTTTGTTTTGTTTTTTGCAAAGTAATCTGATTAAGTGACTTGCTCAAGGTCACACATTATTAATGTCTGAGGTCATATTAGAACTCAGGTCCTCATGACTCCAGGGTTAGTGTTGTACCCAGCCACCTAGCTGCCCCATTGATGTCTTTTTAATAGCAAATTTATTTTCCACTATTTCCTCACCCCATTAAACCTTATTATAACAAAGAAAAACTCTTAAAAAGGAATGACTAACATAACATCCATATCTGACAGCATATGTAATATTCCATACCCATTGTTCTTTATTTCTTCACCAAGATTTTAGCTTCCTTTCAGAGTTGTCATTTTTATAATAGTATTTATTATGTATGTTACTCTTCTGGTTCTTACTTTACTATGCAGCAATTTGATAGAAGTCTTTCCATATTTCTTTGAATTTTTCAGATTTTTGCTTTTGTCATAATTATACTTCATTATATTCATATAACACTCTTTTTCCATGTATTTCTGAATCAATGGATATCAACTTTGTTCTCAGTTTTTTGCTAGAATATGTATATTTTAGAATTTATGGAGCCTTTCTTTCACCTTAGATCTAATCAGATCTAATCTAATCTATGGCTTGCCTTTCTTTTCTAGTTGTAAAAGTCATCAATAAGCATTTATTTTGACCCTCCCATGTGCCAATCACCATGCCAAGAAAAATGTTCATATGTTTTGCCTATTTGTGTCATGGTTCCACTTACATTGATGCACAGTTTGGCTAAAAATCTTTTCTATTTTTCACATAACTTCTGTCTTTGGTGCAGTGGAGTAGAGAACTAAACATGTAGTCATCCATTACTATCTCTGTGATCCCAGGAAAATTACTTAATTTCTTTGGGTTTCGGTTCTGTAAAATACAGTGATTAGACTTGAAGATCTTTTTAAGATTCCTTCAACCTCTCAATCCAGCCAGCATGTGTCAGAGAAGGGACTTAAATATCTTTTCGACTTCATGGTCAGCTCTCTCTCTAAATTGCCATGTTAGAAATTTCTTGAAGGATATATATGATTAGAGGGAAATCAACAGCTCTCTGGTCTGGCTCCACTATACCCAAAGTGGGAATCCTGCTTACCTTTGTTGGCTGTGAACTCTTTTTCTGTTAGGTATGCCTCATGTTTTATCAACATTCAGTGTATATAGCAACATGCAAGATACTGCTATAAATAAACCAAGGTGACCTACTGGCTGCTCATCTTTTTGTATCATTGGGGTAAGAAGTGTCCATGGGGCAATATCAACTTGTCCTTATCTCTGAATCTCTGAGTTACAAGACCTTGTGATGATTTTTGAGGAACACAAAGACTATAGTTAACTTTGCACTGTTTTTGGTAGGTGGTAGTAGCAGCTTGTGAGGATCTATTCACTTGATTTATGTTTGTTTCATGTTAGATTAGTTAATTTTAACATGCTGCTTTTTGCCTCAGTCTGACCTTTTAAAAAAGTGAATTTACAAATTATTCACTTGATTTCTCTTCTAGGGATTTAGCTGAAATAATTTGAGATAGGGCCATCATTGAAGAATTCCTTAATAGTGACAGATGTGAAGAAAGGGGAGACTTTCACCAGAAATTGTTGTACAAGGAAGCTCAGAAAGAGTAGATAGGCTCAAAAGGAAGAGGGAAGCTTGAGTTTAGAAAGAGGGGAATATGGGGTCAGCTAGGTGGTACAGTGGATAGAGCACCAGCCCTGGATTAAGGAGGACAAGATTTCAATTCCAGCCTCAGACACTTTATAACATAAAAAGAAGGTTAACTCTGTGAAAGTTAAATAAGAAGTGGCCATGGCCATGCATGACTGTAACATTAAATAGTAATTATCAATGGGAATCTGATGATTTAAAAACTTGCTGTGAGTAGATTATGGGAGATAAGTAAGGGAATAAAGTATTTTGTTGTTAGGTTTTGTTTTGTTTTTGTTACATGGCAAATGAACTAAGACAGTAAGTTTTTTGTACTTGGAAAGCAAAGGAAAAGAAAATAATACCTATTTTGAATTTTATTTATTAATTGATAAAGTGATTTTGCTTTTCTTTTTAGTAATGATTCATTTTAATTTTAAGTATAACCCTAGTATGCTATTTCCCCAAGCTTCTTTTCTTGTTTAATATTCTTAAGCCCTTAAACATTAATCACATAATTTATTTGATTAACATTACATGAAAGTAACTAATGCCATTAGAATGTTCAATGGAAATTTTCACTTGGAACAATATTGATGAATAATCCATGATATCCTAGTGATAATTGAAAGAATGGAGTTGTGTTGGAAAATTACAATTGCTAAAATATCTTTTAGTAGAAAGCTATGGGTCCCATTAAAATACCTATATATCTGTTTGCATCTCTAAAAATAAATCTGGGGAGATAGAGAGCTGTATCTCTCTCTCTCTCTCTCTCTCTCTCTCTCTCTCTCTCCCTCTCCCTCTCCCCCTCTCCATACATACATATATATGTAGATAGATAGATAGATACATGCATAAACACATTCACAATCACACATACATATATACCACCACTATATTTGTTCTCCCAGAGCCTAGGGTTCCACTTTTTTCTATACTACATTGGTCTTTGGGGAAAGTATGTCAAAGTTAATGTTTTTACATTGTATTAGCTCCACTGTGCTCACTTCTAAGTGTGTCAATGGATGGATGAATTGGCATCTCTATCACTTTTGGATCAGGACTCTTGGGACTTCACTCATCACCATCTGACTTTTAGGAAATCCTGGCTTGAACTCTACCCCCCCCCCCCCCCAGACTTCTAATGGCTTGTTCTCTTGACCTTTTGAAGCTGTCAGGATTGACACCCCCCCCCCCCCCCCAGTCTCCTTCAGCTCAAAAATGGAAATAATAGATAAGATAGAAGCAAGAGTAAGGTCAGACTGTGGAAGTCCTATGGGAAGATAAAGGCCTGAAGTCTCCCTTCTCACCAAGGGCTTAATCCTTATCTCCTCACTTGCTGGGAAAAAGGAAAAGGCTTTGCTTTATACAATTAATCCTTTTTGAATGTCTCTCAGTTCTGGTTCCACAGCTAAAACAAAAAGACTCCTCTTCAACATTTGGCTGGTAGACTGGAACCAGTTACAGAACACTTGTGAATGCTCCAAAGTGCACATGGAGATTGCATCAGCTAAACATTTTCATAAGGACTAGTCTATTTGGCCAGTCTCAGACTTCCATTACACATGTTGTGAATGACCTCTCAAATTCAGCAATGAATTTAAAATTCAATGAACATTCCTTTTGTATAAGGTACTACACTAGCCAAAAGGGATATACAGAAACAAAAATGAAAATATAGAGCTTGCTCTGTGGGAAATATAACATATATTCAAATAAGTATGTACCAGGTAATTTTAGGAATGAGCGAACACTAAATGAAGAGAGGAAAAGACAAAGGAATATTCAGAGGAGATAGTACCTGAACTATATTGTTTTGGGGTTTTTTTTGTTTGTTTTTGTTTTGTTTTGTTTTTAGGTTTTTTGCAAGGCAAATGGGGTTAAGTGGCTTGCCCAAGCCACACAGCTAGGTAATTATTAAGTGTCTGAGACTGGATTTGAACCCAGGTACTCCTGTCTCCAAGGCTTTATCCACTACGCCACCTAGCTGTCCCTGAACTATATTGTTTTAAGCTTTTATTTTTCCAACTATATACAATGGTAATTTTTAACAATTATTTTTTGCAAAGCTTGAATTTTACATTTTTCTCCTTCCCCTTTCAGAAAACAGTCAAATATAGGCTTTACATAGATGTAGGCTAAACAGGGATCCATGTTAATCATGTAAAAGAAGAATCAAATCAAAATGGGAAAAAACATTAGAGAGAGAAAAATAGCATACTACCTAGGACAAATTTTAAAAATTGAAGATGTAAATTTAGGTCTGCATTTAAACTCCCTTGTTCCTTCTTTGCATATGGATGTTATTTTTCATCATAAGTCTTTTAGAATTGTCTTTGATCATTGTGCTGCTGAAATGAACAAGTTGATCATCTCTTAATGTTGCTATTAGTGTATATAAAATTCTTCTGGTTCTGCTCATTTCACTAATCATTATTTCATGCAAGTCTTTCCAGGCTTTTTGAAGTCCTGTCCCTCCTGATTTCTTATAGAGCCATAGTGTTCCATCACATTCATATACTACCATTTGTTCAGCCATTCTGCAAGTGATGGGTGTCCCTTCAATTTCCAATTCTTTACTGCTATGAAAAGAGCTGTTATATTTTTGTACATGTGAATATTTTACCTTTTTTCATGGTCTTTTTGGGATACAAACCTGGTAGTGATATTGCTGGATTAAATGGTATGTACAGTTTTATTGCTATTTGGGGGTAATTCCAAATTGCTCTCCAGAATGACTAGATCAGTTCATAACTCCACCAACAATGCATTAGTGTCCCAGTTTTTCCCATATCCCTTCCAATATTGATAATTTTCCTTTTTAGTCATATTGACCAATCCAATAATGTGAGGTGATAACTCAGGGTTGCTTTAATTTGCATTTTCTAATTAATGATTGAGAGCATTTTTTTCATTTGACTATAGATAGCTATAATTTATTCATTTGAGAATTGCCTTTTCATATCCTTTGACCATTTATCATTTGGGAACTGGTCTATATCTTGAAAACAGGGTTACCTTGATGGTATAGTAGATAGAGTACCAGGAACAAGAAGCTTCATACCAATTAGAGTGCTGAAAATAGTTTGGTGAATGAAGAGATGATGTAATAAAGAAGTGAATGAGTTAATGCCCTTATCTCCTAGATTGAATTTAAGGGAGAGTACCAACTTGAAGGCAACAGATTCAGAAGAACTTGTCACTGGTCTATATCACCCCACTGATCAAAAATCTCTAGCAGTTTCCTAATTCTAAGATGAAATAGAAATTTATCCTGCCACTTAACACCTGAGACTTGACTCCTGCCTACATTTCCAGACTGGTTCTACAATATTCCCCTACTTCCACTTAATGCTGCAACCAAACTTCATAACAGCCACATCCTTATTATCTCTAACTCTCCCCCGTTCTTCAAGATCTTGTTGTTCAGTCATTTCAGTTGTTTCTGACTATTTATCTTGTTGTTCAGTCATTTCAGTTGTTTCTGACTATTCACGAGCCCCTTTGGGGTTTTGTGGAAAAGATAATGGAGTGGTTTGCCGTTTCCTTCTCTAGCTCATTTTATAGATGAGGAAACTGAGACAAACAGTTGAGTGACTTATTCAGGGTCTCATAGCTAGTAAGTGCCAGGTCAGATTTGGACTCAGGAAGATGAGTCTTCCTGGCTGTAAGCCTGGCATTGTATCCACTGTGCCATTTAGTTGCCCAATGACAATCACTTATCAAATGGAACTTTACAACATCATATTTCTTTGCTGAGGTTGTTGTTTCATTTAGTTTTTAATTGTCTTTCTAGATTCTCTAAATAAATCATCTGAAATAAATCATCATCTGAAAAAAAAGTGGTATTTTTGTCTCTACTTAGTTTTAATTTTTTTTATTTTCTTATAACTAAGAAATAACTAAATCTTATAACTAAGATTTCTAGTACAGTATTGAATAGTAATGCTAATAATGGATATCCTTGCTTCACCCTTGACCTTATTGGAGAGACCTAGTTTATTATTCCCCATTACAGGTAATACTTTCTCTTGGTTTAAGATAGATACTATTCATCTTTTTAAGGAAAACTTATTTTTTCCTATGCTTTCTAGTATTTTCAAAAGGAATGGGTGTTATAGTTTGTCAAAAGCTTTATCTGACTTTATGAAAATAATCATGAATTTTTATTAACATGGTCAATTTTGCTTATAGGTTTCCTAATATTGAACTAGCCGAGTATTCTTAAATGAATCTAACTTGATTATAATATATAATCTTTGTGATATATTGCTGTAGCACTCCGTTTTCTAAACCTTTCAAACTTTTAATGAAATAATTGATACAAATTGCTGCCACTAATTCCTTTTCTGTAGTTTTTTGGGTTTTTTTTTGCCTTTACAATAAAACCAAAGTCGGCAAATGAATAACATCTTGTTAGGTAACATCCTAGCACTTTTTTAAACATTCTAAGAATAGTAACTTTGTCTAACATGACACTGGTGTCCTAACAATCTTCAAGGACTTCTTGAGTAGTTTTAAGGCAGGGAAAAAACTGAGATACAATATTTAATAAAGGACATTCTCCCATCAAGAACCAGGGTTTATAATAAAATTCATCATCCTAGTTATGAGATCATAAGTTTTAGAATTGGAAAAGACATTAAAGGTCATCTATTCTAACTCCATAAATTTGTATATAAGTATTAGTATCTCTGTAATGTGGAGAAATTGCATGCTGGGAGATGAAATTCTTCAGTCTAAAATGGAAACTCTTGACTTGTTATCAGGAGGAAATGTGCAGGGACAGAGTTGAGAAAGAGATTCAGTGTTTTGGTTTGATCTGAGTGCTGATAGAATAAGACAAGGAGTACAAGTTTGAGTTGTTGAATTTTTCACTTTTGTTTTGACAAGGAGAAAGGAATCTCTGGATACCATAGCTCTTTGTTTCTACTACTCAATTTCTGTTAACCTAGTCTCCATCCTAGACTGGCCACCACAGATGAGGAAATGAAGTCCCAGCAAAATTCAATGACATGTTCAAGGTCAAACAGTCAATAATTGCCAAAACTAGGCTGCTAGCAAAACCAGGTCCTCTGACTCCAGGTCTAGGTTATCTCCCATTTTTATCATGTTTTAAGACACATTTCCAGTTAAATGATACAAGTTGCAGATGAAGACTGTGCTTGGGAAGGGTTAAAAAAAATCTTCCTATTTTCTATACCCACACCATCAATCCCATCTTCTGACTACTCTACAACCAGATATTCTCCTACTAGATAGAAATGAACAGTATCTTCATTTTTCCAGTCCTAAAAGTTGGTATTTGTTTATTATCTTCTTTGAGAAAAGTCATGGAACATCTTAAATTACAGAAAAATGGTCTAATTTTTTAATTTCTTAATTATCTCACTTTATCAACTTCAAGGAAACATTAATCCATTCTTTAAAATAAGTGATTCAAAGATGATTTTCTACTATTTAAGGCTCTTGCTGGTCTCATGACCATTATTGTTTCTCCAGAATTAAATTCCTCATTTCATTTTATAGGCAGTGTTCACAAAACAATTAGTGAAGCTTTGTCTGTAACTTTTAATTTTTCAACATTAAAGCAGAAGGAAAGAGAACATGGAAAAGACCTTAAGGAGATGGGGGATGGATTAGCTTTGGCATTTTAGAAATTCATAGGTGCTGCCACTGTCATCAAACTGTTAATAATTTATTATCTTCTGTGATTCCCTCAAAGCTTTCCTTCACCCTTTGACCTGGAATTTGAGAAACACTGTTCCAAAGACATTAGTTTATTAATTCCATTATAAGAATTGAAGACAATTTGGATTGTTTAAATTGATTCATTTTATGTATAAAGAGAAAGCATTTCATGATGCCACGATTGTTAATTACATTTTGTATAGGAATGCCACTGCTAAATCATTGATAAAAAGAAATTCCCCATATACAACAAAATATTTATAATAGAACTTTTGTGATAGCAAAGACTTGGAAACAAAGTAGGTACCTATTAGACTTGGAACGGTTGAACAAATTGAGGTTAAAAGAATGTAATAGAATATTAATTACAATGCTATAAGAAAGGATGTATGATGAATATAGAGAAGCATGGAAAATTCTACATATTGAAGTATGGAAAGCTCTATTGTTTGCATACATCTGAATTCAAAGGTTAAATATGAGTAAAAACCATGATGAACTGATTTGGAGTGAAAGAAGTAGAAACGAAAAAATATACATAATAATTAAAACAAGTAAGTGGAAAGAACAACTATACATTTTAAGACAAAAGTGAATGTAACAAAATTATAAAGATTAAAAAGGACTTGAATGAAAAGATATGAGAGGATACCCTCAACTCTTCTTTTGTGGAGGTGTGGGTAGTCTACAAATGTAACACAATATACATGTTTTTTTGACTTTTTCAATATATTGATCAATTGTGATGATTTTTCCCCTCTTAAAAAATACTATTTGTTATATGAGATAGCTCTCTGGGAAGGAGAGGGGAAGAGTAATAATACTAGGAAATAATAATGATGATGATGGAAAAAATAGAAGAAAGCAAGTACCACTAGAATTGTCTCTACTGAGTATTTATTACCCTTTCTTTGTGAAATTGGACTCATCTAGTTTGGATTCTTTTAAAATACATAACTTAAAAAAACAATAACCATGGCAACAGATGTTATCATTTAAAGACAAAGAGGAACCTAAACCTTTAAAAACTTATTGGTCCCCTTTTTTCAGAACAATAAAAATGCTTTTTAAAACCCATCATTGATTTGAGGTGCAATGAATTAAGATGATGTGTGCTCTTTCATCTTCAGTTGGGAATCATTCTGGGATTTGAAGCTTCCCTAGTAAAATCTACACAATAGGATAGATATTAGAAAGTTTATACATCTATATGCTCCTTGAAGTCATGTCATTTCCCCCCTCATTTATAGCCTAATTACTTGCAAGGTACATAGCTGGTACTTAATAAATATTTGTTGAATTGAATAGATATAGTTCCAAAATATTGTGCTGTTATTATAAATAATATACTATGAAAGCTTGTTTTCCATGGAATCATTTGTATAATCCTTTTACAAAATGAAGAGCAATCCCCTAAATTGAATTTATTGTTGATGAATCTGAATTGCCATATATTGAGTTTATACAAATCTATATATTATGCACAAGAAGGCTAATGTAATATGTCATAAACAAGTGGCTAGGAAATTGGCTGTTTGCATATATCTGAATTCAAAGGTTAAAATGAGAGTTAAAAAACCATGATTGAAATTTTGAAAAGAGGTGCTTACATTTAAAAATTTGATTAAGTTTGTATTCAGAGCAAATATGTATAAGCTCATTTGAGAAAGGATAGCCCAGTTAAATTTATTAGGAGTTACTACTGACTTATAGTCAGTTCTCAAGTTATTATGCAACAACTTTAAATAATCCGATTATTTGAAATGGAAATAAGATCATTGATAAAATTTCTCATTCTTTCCTTTAACATAAATTAACAATCATCTTTAGCCTTGATTTGCAGGAAACTTAGGAAACCTGTAATTCAGTTTATCAAACATTTATTAAAACCTTACATTTATACTACATATAAGTATGTATAATTTTTTTGCATGTTGATTCCCTTATTAGACTGTAAGGTCCTTGAGGTCAGGGATACAGTATCTGGCACACAGAAATCTTTAATAACTGATGGATGTTCATTCCACGTTGGACACTTTGATAGAACTAATAATACAAAGGGGAAAAACAAGGTAGTCTCTATTTCAAGAAACTCATCACAGTAACTTGAATGTACAGTAGTTGCTCATTAAAATATAATATTGAAAACACAGTTGCCAATGGTGACACCGGGAAAGTAGGCATTAGTTGCAGTTCAACTTAATTTTTCAAATTAGAAACTCAGGCTGAGAAAGATTGTGATTTTCATATATATATATAAATTCCATGTCTTTAGCATTTATGAATGCTTCCTGATAAGAACAAATCTTTATTCTTAACCTGGAGGTTATAAACTTTAAAAAATTGTTGAAATGAATTGATATAGTCCCAAAATATTTAAATAGAATTGGTTTCCTTCATAATCTTCTGAATTTTATTTTATGCATTTAAATCCAGTATTCTGAGAAGGGATCATTTAGCTTCAACAGACTGCTCCATGACTCACAAAAAAGTTAGTCTGTAGACTAAAAGAAAGGCTCAACTAATGTTTTCATCCTATATTTTAAAGTCAGATTGATGGGGTTTTTTTTTTTTAGGTTTTTGCAAGGCAGATGGGGTTAAGTGGCTTGCCCAAGGCCACACAGCTAGGTAATTAAGTGTCTGAGACTGGTTGAACCCAGGTACTCCTGACTCCAGGGCCAGTGCTTTATCCATTGCGCCACCTAGCTGCCCCGCCATTGCGCCAACTAGCCACCCCCTAGATTGATGTTTTTTAAGATAATAGTTATTGAAGTAGATGTACCACTTAGTTGCCCCTAACAGGCATTAGAATTTCCCAAAACTATGCTTCTTACTATTATTAGATTTTAGTTTCAAGTCAACAAAGTTAGTTTGAACCTTCTCCTTCAAGAGAACTTGGCTGGAAATCAAGATGTCTTATCTTCATGAGTTCAAATCTCACCTCAGACCCTTAATAGCTGTGTGATCCCAGGCAAGTCACTTAACCCTATTTGCCCCAGTTCCATATATGTAAAATGAACTGACATACCATTCCAGTATCTTTGCCAAGAGAGTCAAATGAGGTCCCAGAGAGTTGAACATGATTAAACAACAACAGTTTAGGCTGGCTTACAATCGTAAAACTTAATCAATAGATAGTTTTTACTATAACTTTCTTCTAATAATAAATGAGAAAGCTCCCTTAGAGTAATGTTAATATAGGTGTTTGGTATAGAAGCTCTTTGAACATATACATACATACATACATACACACATATATATGTGTGTGTGTGTGTGTATATATATATATATATAACTAAAGTAGATTATAATTTTTTGGTTTCTATTCTTTAAAAAAGTGCTTTTTAAAGTAGTTTCTATTTTAAGACTGGCTTTATGCTTACCCAGTGAGTATAACCATTCATTATCCTGTCATCTGTAAGAGTTCACAGATTAATAGTTTTCCCAGTTTCTTATATTTGCACTGAGCTTGTCATTCCAACCATCCTACACTAAATGTAGAAATGATTTCTTGTTGAAGTCTCAACTTACCTCTGAATATCTTGATAAGTGCCACCATAGTAAAGAAAATGTTAAATTAATTTGAAATTTTCCTTAATACCAAAATCCATTATTTTTTTTTGTCTAAGAGGAAAGCAGGTTTTTACAAATAATTCAGAACAATTATATTTTTAAAAACAAAAAACAAAGATTCTTTGAAATGCTAATAAAATGAAAGTCTTTTGCCACTTTCACAGATTAAAACAGCTTTGAAGAATGAAAATTCCACTTCTTTATGAAAGCTTTGGCTTGAGTTTCTAATTTTGCATTTTTCACAATGAATTATATAAACTGGCTTTCTTTGATGTTTATAGGAAGAATTAAACAATTTCCTCAAAGCTTACTGAGTGTTTTAATAATGACACAGGTTAGTATTCCAATGGAGCATCAAGGTGGAAGGCATGGAAATAACCTCTTCTAGTATATATAATACAGCATATGTTTATTTTGTATTTATAGTGTGCAGATCACTGTACTAGGTGCAGAAGGAGATATAAAGTTTAGATTAGACATGTTCCCTGCCATCAAGGAACTTAATCTAGAAAGGGCTAAGATGTAATATGACTTAAAATCACATTGTAAAGTCACAAAATAAAGGGTTATGTGGAGTTGTAGGCTAAGTTTCCAGTTCTAACTTCAACCTTACTAAAAATTACTTGTCAAGTTACCTAATTTCTTGATAATAGGGATAATATATGTATGCTTCCTGATTCATTGGATTGTTTTGAAGAAAGCACTTTGAAATGTTTGATATAAATGTGAGTTATTAATATATTTTTATTGCTAATATTATTTTGTTGGTAGTATCTGTACTGGAGCAAGATGCTGATATTGTAGTTGTTGAATGATTTCTGTACTAATTCTTCACCTTCAACATCTTTGCAGAATTCGATACCATTAGTTTCTGTCCATTTTCATTCCTTTGGAGTTTTATTACATTGGATAGTTTGTATTTTCCTTCTACTTCTATTATCAATCATTTTTTGGTCCCCTGGCTGGCTCTTCCTTTTCCTATTCATTAAAATAGGAAGGCAGAATTAAAATGATAGAGTAATATTAAGCCAAGCTCCTCAGAAAAACAACAGCAAAACTTTTAAGCATTATCTAGAAAACATAGGAGACCAAATCCTGATGGGGAAATTCAAGGAAAAAGTCACTGTGAGAAATTTTTCCATCTCAAGTTGGCATAGGAAGATAAAGTGACTTGTGACCCTGGGAATGGAATTTGGCTAGGAGGAAACCATGTGTGGAGAGTTCCAAAATTCAGGGAAAGGTGATAAAGAAAGAGAAGACCTCAGACATGTTCCCAGGCATCTTCAGACCCATTCTGAGGTTCCACATGGGCATAGGTGCCAACTGGGAGCTTTGTTACCAGCTATTTGCTACCTGCTATCTGGGTCACAGATTCAGGATAGACAGCAGAAGGGGACATGCATCCAGGGATGGCATTCTGAGAAAAGGAGTTGTTGCAGGACCTAGGCTGAGAAAAGCAACTTAAGCAAATTGCAGCAGCATTGTTCTAATCCCAGGAATGGAGTAAAGTCTCAGTTCCAGCTTCTAACCTAGTCTGAAGTCTACAGAGGAATAACCAAAGCAGCAATCCCAGTCCAAAGAGGAACCTGTAGTTCTTTACTCAGAACCAGCAGAGCTTCCCAGTTGTGTATTAATGGATGTGTCAAATAGTAGTCTGCTGTTGCTTAGATTCAAACTTCGGTAAAACTTGCAGGGCTCAAACCATGTGGGCAATAATCAGACTTTGTCCTGGATCAGACTACTTTAGGAGGCCCGAAAGTGTGAAGGTTCTTAGCCTGAACTCTTCCTAAAATCCTGAAGTGGCACAACACTCAGTATTTCAAGAAAATATCAGGAAGATCAACTGATATTCCCTTCAGAAGTATGTAGAGTCAAATCTAATAAAGTCTGAAGAGAAGGAAATAGGCCTAAAGTATAAGCAAGCAAAAAAGAAAAGAATTACCAGAAAGAGCTAATATAGTAACAAGAATGCTCCAGACAGAAACCCAGAAAAAAGATCGATTGATTTATATTTATCATCTAACATCTAGCTAGCTAGCTCAAGCTGTCTATCTATCTAGCTAGCTATTCTGCTCTCTCACCAGAAGTCGTAAGAGGAGGTCTAATTAGACATGGCCAGAGAGAGAGAGGTTTTTTTTTTGTCTGATGTTTTTGATGTTAAGAGAAGAAAGAGAATGAGAAAGAAATACATTACAGGGTGAAGGGAAAGAAAGGTTAGGGGAAATTACCTCACATCATGAGGGTAAAACAAAAGGAGAGGGGAGAAAAGGGGAGAGGCTTATCCTTGAATCTCCATCTCATCTGGACTGTGTAAACATATGTATATGATACATATACATCATTAGGTACAGAAATATATTTTACCCAACAGGGAAATAGGGAGAATGGATCAGGGAGAATTAGAGGATGAGCAAATTAAGGGAGAGATCAAGCCTAGGGAAGCTCGATGGGACAATGAAGAGTACTGGGTCTGCAGTCAGAAAGACTTAACTCTGGGAGTTCAGATCTGATCCTTTCTTTTCTTTTTTTTAATCCAGTTGGTTGAGATTTATCAAATTTGGTAGACTTTCAGAATAACAGATTTTTTAGTTTTGATTATCAGTTCTATAATTTTTTTATCTCCAGTTTATTTTTCCTTTTAATTTTTAAAATTTTTCTCTTTTGTGCTTATTTTACATTTATTTGCTGATTGTCTAATTTATAATTGCATATTTAATTTATTACTCCTCTCTGTTACTATTTTGTTAGTGTATTTTTTAGGAATGTAAATTTTCCTCTAAAGACTTAATTAACTTTATCTCAGAAATTTGTTTCATGATTATCATTGTCTTTTGCATACCTACTAATTGTTTTTTTGATTCATTCTTTGACCCACTCATTGTTGAGGATTTCACTATTATGTTTCTAAGTGGGTCTGTAGCTATTGCATTACAGTATGAAAGGAATGTTTTAGGATTTCTTTCTAGTTTTGTTTTTCTTTTGTACAGATGACATATGCTGTTATGAGATATGTATCTTTAGTGTTCCCATTCACAAAATACCACAAATCTTTAAGTTCTAAATTATTGATCAATTCTATTATTTTTCTTTTGTTTATCTTTCCATTTGATTGGTCCAGTTCCAAGAGTAGAACATTAAAATCTAGTTTATTATTGTGTTGTCTAGGTCTTTTTGTAGTTAACTTTTCCTTTATCACTTCAAATATTTTGCCATTTGAAGCATATATGCTTAATATTAATATTGGTTTGTTGCCTACAGTTTCTATAATGTAATTTCCTTGTTTATTATTATCATGAAATTTTGTTTTTGTTATATTTAATACCATGTTGTACCTCCTATTTTTTCTGATTTATCTAATTCATAATAAATTTTGCTTCAGCCTCTCAATTTGATTCTATGTCTGCTTTTTACATGTGTTTTTGTGAGCAACAGATTATGGAATTTTATTTTCTTATCTGTTTTGCCACTCTCACTTTCATTTTATTGGATTTCTTAGTTCATTTACATTTAAAACTATTAGTTGAGCTTGTATTTTTTATTTTTAGGTTTTTGCAAGGCAAATGGGGTTAAGTGGCTTGTCCAAGGCCACACAGTTAGGTAATTATTGTCTGAGACCGGATTTGAACCCAGGTACTCCTGACTCCAAGGCAGGTGCTTTATCCACTACACCACCTAGCCATCCCTGAGCTTGTATTTTCTCTATTTGTTGCTATAGTATTAAAAAAAAATTGGTTCCCTTCCTCTTTTAATTCATTACACTATTCCTGTTATTAGTTTTACTTAAATTACTTTGATACAATTCTATTCCCTCAGGCTTTTCATCACCCCAATCTCTAGTTATTCCCAATTGCTTACCCTCTCCTTAGTTTGAGGGTTTTCCTGACATTTTTATTTCTTTTTCTTTTATTTATTTAATCATTTTTTTCATTTGCCCCTTCCTCTTCCCTTCTTTGCTCTCCCCTTAGTTTACATTTTTTTCCTCTCCAGTCTCTTATGTTTATTAGTTTTCTTTTTACTGAGTCCTTTTCTAAGAAGTTTTTCTTTGATTTGATCTCTTCATTAATTTTCCTTTTCTTCCCCCAATCTATTTTTGAAATTTCATTCTCTAATTCATGAACTTGCCATTATTTCTTCTTTAATTTTTAGTGTTCTCATGGGGGTTAAAGCTTCTAAAGCATTGAATTTAGGCTGTCTTTAATCTTTATGTTACTGCCTTTGTTTACTTGCCTCTTCATCTTTTATTTTTCCTACCCTGATTCATTCTTATAAATGTCTATTCATGAAGAAAGTAGTACTGAAGAGAGACAGCATTATATTGTAGAAATTATCTGGTGTCTAAAATCATATGATCCAATTTTACCTACCTGACCATCTCATATTTAGTCTCCTTCCCAATGACCATATCTGAGTCTGTGCCTCTCAATCTTTCTGGTTGTAGTACATAAATATAACTGTGCTATAAAATATACTGATTATGATGAATACAAATAAGCTTGGGAAGATGTGAATTGATGCAACATGAAGTAAATATAATAAGGAAAACAATATACATAATGTCCATACCAGTTTAAATTAAAAGAAAAATCACAAAATAATTGAAACAGTGATATATTATGATAATGACCAAACTTGCTCTCAAAGAAAATTTATGAGCAGTACCTCCTCTTAGTTTCTTTAGAGAACAGCAGGAATATGGATGTGGGACACTGTATATAAGATCAGACTTTTTTGATACCTTGGTTGTCTTTTTTTTTGAAATATTTCTCTATTTTCTTTGTTATAAAGCAAAGTTCTTGAAGGGGGGGGATAAAGGAAAGGAATAAGCATTTATATAGCACCTATTATTTTCCAGGGATTCTGCTAGGTATTGTATAAATATCTTATTTGATCCTCATGAAAACTCTGTGAGGTAGGTGCTCTTACTATTCTCATTTTACATTTGCTGATACTGAAGCAAATAGAGATTAAGTGACTTGCCTAGGATATCAGTTAATAAGCATCTGAGGTCAGTTTTGATTTAAGTTCTTCCTCACTCCAGGCCCAGGCTTTACCTCTTAGCTGCCTCAAATAGGGGATGGAATACATAAGGGATTGCAGGTGATATAAAAATAAATGATATCAATAAGATTTATTTTAAATGGAAACATCAGAATAAAATATTTTTTAAACAATTTTTTATTTTTTTTGGCAAGGCCAATGGGGTTAAGTGACTTGCGCAGGGTTACACAGCTAGGTAATTATTGTCTGAATTCAGATTTGAACTCAGGGCCTCCTTACTTCAGGGCTGATGCTCTATCCACTGTACCACCTAGCTTCCCTTTAAAATTTTAATTAGATTAAAAGATTTAACTGGAAAAAATGAACTTTTATCTCTAAATAAACTATAAATAAACTGAAAATATTAAATTTATAAGCATATCTCTGGCTTTACTTATTACTTTAATACCCTTATAGTGTACATTAATAATAATATTAGCTAACATTTGGATAATACTTTAAAGTTTGCAAATTTCTTTATAAATATTTTTTCACTTGATCTAAACATAAACCCTGTAAAAAAGGTGCTGTTATTATTCCCATTTTATAGATGAGGAAACTAAGACTAAAAAGTAAAGGGACTTACCCAGGGCTAGCTACCACTTAGTAAGTGTCTAAGGTAAAAATTTGAACTCAGGTCTTCTTTTAAAGATTTTATTTTGAGTTTTACAATTTTCCCCCCAATCTTACTCCCCCCCCCCCACAGAAAGCAATTTGTCAGTCCTTACATTGCTCCCATGCTGTACATTGATCCGAATTGAGTTTGATGAGAGAGATATGAATATCTCCAGAGAAGAAACATAAAGTATAAGAGATAACAAGATCAGACAATAAGATATCAGTTTTTTTCTTCTTCTAAATTAAAGGAGATAGTCCTTGAACTTTGATCAAACTCCACGGTTCTTTATCAGGATACAGATGATATTCTCCATTGCAGACAGCCCCAAATTGTCCCTGATTGTTGCACTGATGAAATAAGTGTGTCCATCAAGGTTAATCATCACTCCCATGTTGCTGTTAGGGTCTACAGTGTTTTTCTGGTTCTGCTCATCTCACTCAGCATCAGTTCATGTAAATCCCTCCAGGCTTCCCTGAATTACCATCCCTCCTGGTTTCTAATAGAGCAACAGTGTTCCTTGACATACATATACCACAGTTTGCTAAGCCATTCCCTAGTAGAAGGACATTTACTTGATTTCCAATTCTTTGCCACCACAAACAAGGCTGCTATGAATATTTTTGTACAAGTGTTGTTTTTACCCTTTTCCATCATCTCTTCAGGGTATAGACCCACTAGTGTATTGCTGGATCAAAGGGTGAGTGGGATAAAGTCTGAGATTTCTTCAGTAGAATACTATAGATTGGAGAGTAGTTAACTATATGCCCCTCCTCCCTTGACAAAGCAACCTCTGAGATATTGGTGAAGACTTAACTGGCCCCACTTTATCTGCTGAAGTCCGGGATGACCTTTTAGTTCCTGGGGCTGAAGAGATAATCTAGTTTCAGTTTGAATTTTACTCTTTTTTTCCTTAGATTAGTTTGCAGGTCTAGATTGTAAGACCATATTCCTCATTAAGGAGCGTGGGTCAATGGGGGCTGGGGATCTTAGGATTCTTGGGCCTTTTGCTTTTGCCTCAATCTCTGTAATTGATTGTGGCCCTTTCCCAAGAAATGAATAAAGCTTTCTCTTCATACCTTGAGAGATCTCCAAAATTTATTTAAGTGGCATTTGTCCCACACAAAGGGTATGCACATTTTTGTTGCCCTTTGGGCATAGTTCCAAATGTCTCTCCAGAAAGGTTGGATGAGTTCACAGCTCCACCAACAGTGTAATAGTGTCCTAGATTTCCCACAACCCTTCCAAAAATGATCATTGTCCTTTCTGGTCATTTTGGCCAGTCTGAGAGGTGTGAGGTGGTACCTCAGAGAAGCTTTAACTTGCATTTCTCTAATAAGTAATGATTTAGAGCAGTTTTTCATATGACTATGGATTGCTTTGATCTCATCTGAAAATTGCCTTTGCATATCCTTTGACCATTTGTCAACCGGGGAATGGCTTTTTTTAAAAAATATGACTCGAACTCAGATCTTCTTGACAGCAAGTCCAACACTCTAACCATTGTATCATCTAGTCTTTAGCTACTCTTCCTTCTCCCACCAGTTTACACTCTTCTCTGTTGAGTCCCCAAATACATAGCTACTATTTTGTGTCTCAGTGAATCATATGAGTGATTATTTCTTTTATTGTCTAGCTTGTAGGGCCCCACTCAGTGTTCCCCACTAATAATCAGTCAGTAGACTCAATTAGTGGAAGCATTTACTTAAATAGAATGGCAAGAACAATAGTTACACAACATTCTCTTCATTAATCTGAGGGATTATTGTCCAATAAGTATACAGTGTTTGGAAAGAGCAACAAAAGTATCTACATGGCTGTTGATACTGGAAGTCTTGGAAGTCCTTTCTTTGTGGTGTACTCCTTTAGCTTCCCTTAGTGCCACATGTCTGCTTTTATTTGTTGGCTGGATTCCAAGGGTCTGCTCCTCTCCATAGCCCAACTCTTTTTTCTGCTGTCATTCTTTGAATATTCTTGACTAAACCCGAATCCTTGCCTGGAGTGTGTCTGCTCTTAGCTGGGTGCAGTGTGTATGTCCTGTTCTTCAGATAGCACCTCTACAAAACTATATAGTCAATGTGGAGAAGGGAAGAGAAAAAAATTTTTTCCTCCTTCTTTGCAGGGGTCTCCTCCAGAGTTAGTTCCTGACTGATAATCTTTTCTACTTTCAACTAATGTAGTCATGTTATTACTTTCTCATCAATAAAATAGATATGCCATTTTTACAGTGTTTAACTTCTTGTGATTACAACTGGTGATTTCTTTAGCTGAGATTAGTGACAAACTCTTTCCTTTATATTTTCAATCTTTTAAATATTGTCTAGTGGCTACACCTGAGTATCAGTGTTTTTTTGAAAAAGTTATTTTTGAATCTGGTTCTGACTTTTTTCACATGCTGCTTAAGATAAGATCAAGTTAAATGTAGAAGTCAGGAAGTATCATGATTCATACTCAAGTTTGTGATATATAAAATGCCATAGCAACACATCGAAGGTAGGATAATATAGTATAACATGGATTAAAAGCTGGGTTAGCAGAAACAAAGTTTGGTAGTGGTATGGTGGTAAAACATCAGAAATAAAAGTGACTTTGAAAATGCATGGGTACAACCTTCTCTCTATGCTTTCTAGTCTTCGGTTTACCAAGGATTGCAAAAATGAATGAAAAACATTTACAATGTACAGTACACTATATTAAGGATTGAGGATACAGATTCAAGCCAGTAAAATAGTCCTTGCACTCAAGAAGTTTATAATCTAATGGGAGGTAACAGAAAATAAAGGGGAGATAGAAATCAGAACTGGGGAATGGGATTGGGGAGTATGTTTAGAAATAGCTCATGGCTTATGACCCAGTTCTAGGCAAGATAAGTCCCTGGGGCATTTCTCTTTCTGGTATGAGAAGAATGAAGAAAGTAGCCAAATTACTAAACAAACAAAAAAGTAAAAACAAGGCTTTATTGTGGGTACATTTTAATTTACCTAAGAGATTCAAAATAGAGGGAGAAGAAGAGTTCAAGGCAAAGGATACATTATATCCCAGTAACTTGAGCAACAAGGATACAACCAAATCTGATACCTCTGTTGGAATTGATGATATTCAGGTCACAAAAGGAAGAAAATGGGTCTGGAAGAGGAGAGGATAATTCTATAAGATTATTCTATGACTGTTTCATACCCTAGTTATGCTAGGCACTTGCCATTTATCCTAAATTCTTGCAGTGATTTCTGATTTCCCTCCCTTATGTATCAGTGCAGCTCAGCTAAAAGTTTATAGGGAGGGATAGGGTCAAGTGTGTCTAACTGATTTCCTGTTTGTGGTATTATAGGCAGGGAAATGGCAGGCGGCTATGAAGCTTTTAATTTAGAATCTTCCACATATGAAAGGTTCCTGAAAAGATATAGGGTGGGATTACTAAATGGGAGAAGACATGTCCACAGAAGAAGTTTCTTCCTTTTTACACTAATAATACATGAGCTTTATAAATCTCTAAAAGAAACATGCCCTCTACAAACCCAAAAGTTTCTTTGGACCATCACAGAAGGAAAAAACTGTTCAAATATTTTTTTTTTTAGGTTTTTGCAAAGCAAACAGGGCTAAGTGGCTTGCCCAAGGCCACACAGCTAGGTGATTATTAAGTGTCTGAGACCAGATTTGAACCCAGGTACTCCAGACTCCAAGGTCAGTGCTTTATCCACTATGCCACCTAGCCGCCCCCAAAACTGTTCAAATATTGACAGAATGTTATGTAGACAAGCATTGGGCATGCTTTGCATGACTTCATACAGCTGAATAATCTTCCCTGCTGTGTCTTAACCACCTTGAAATTTCAAATGCTTTAGGATCATAGAAGGTCATAAGATTTAGAGCTAAAAGGGACCTTTGAGAAGAATATTAAGTTCAACTCTAACATCCCACAAATGTAAAAATAGTCTAACCATGTTTGAGTGACTTGTCTGAGGTTCTGCAGATAGGTAAATAGTAGATTCAGGATCCAAACCTTCTGACTCCAATGTCAGTGTTCTTTCTCTTCCATCTGCTATACTTTCTAATCCTTATCTTTACTCCCATCTATGGAGAAGACAAGATACTTGAAAAAATGTCAAATAAATATATATTATTTTGGAGAAATCACTAGGAATGTGGGTGTTAGATTGCCTTCTCTGAAAAGAAGAAAAAAATTTAAAATTAAGAAATTAGTTCTTCACTTTGATACCTAATATTTCTTATTTATCATTATACAATGAAATATGTAATATAAACATGTGATATAAACTTTTAAAAAAGTTTTTAATTTATTATTTTTCAATGAACAAAAATATGTTTCTTTTACTCTTACATCTCCTCCAGTGCAGGAGAGATTTGTTACCCTTGTAGCAAACATGTATAATCTAGCAAAAATATATTCCTGCATCGTTAATGTCCACATAATATCTCATTCTGAAACTCAAGAATATCACCTCTTTGTCAAGAGGTTGGTAACATGCTTTGTTGTCAGCCCTCTGAACTCATAATTAGTCACTACATTGATCCAAGTACTTAAGTCTTTCGAAGTTGCTTGTCTTTATGATTTTGTTATTTTCTATTCTTCACATTCTTTTCAATTCATCCTGCATCAATTCATGTAGGGATTCTCTGAAACCAAACCAAAAAAAGAGTTGCTAGAAATATTTTTGTACATGTGAGTACTTTTCTTCTTTCATTGATCTCTGTGAGTATAAATCTATTAGCTATATAGCTGGGTTAATGAGTATATAAAGTTTAGTATCATTTGGGGCATGGCTTACAAATTGCTTTCCAGGAAAGCTGGACCAATTTATAGCTCCACTAATAATGCATGTTCCTGTTTTCCCATAGTTCCTCCAACATTTATCATTTATCATTTTCCTTTTTTTTTTTTTTTTTTTTTTTTGCAAGGCAATGGGGTTAAGTGGTTTGCCCAAGGCCACACGGCTAGGTCATTATTAAGTGTCTGAGACTGGATTTGAACCCAGGTACTCCTGACTCCAGGGCTGGTGCTTTATCTACTGCGCCACCTAGCCTAGCCGCCCCTCATTTTCCTTTTTTAAAAAATCATCTTTGCCAATCTGATGCTTTGTGAAATGGAAGCTACGAATTGTTTTAATTTTTATTTCTCTAATTAGTGTTTTGGAGTTGTTTTTCACATAGTTATTGATATCTTGGATTTCTTAAAAAACTACCTGTTCATATTCTTTGACCATTTATTAAATGGGAAGTGGATTTTATTCTTATAAATTTGAATCACTTCTTATATCTTATAAATGAGACCTGATTCAAAAAAGCTTGCTCAAAGATTCCCCCACACATTTACCTGCTTACCATTTAATCTTAGCTGCTTCTTTTTTTTGTTTGTGCAAAACACTTTCAATTTTATATAATCAAAATTATATACTTTATCTTTAGTGATACTCTCTATCCCTTATATGGTCATGAGCTATTTATTCCATTACCAGTGGATCTGAAATGTATTTCCTTCTTTCTTCCTCTAATTTATTTATAATATTATCTTTTGCATCTAAGTCATATATCCATTTGGAGCTCATCAAGGTAGATGGTTTTTCCATAAATAATTTTTGCCAGACTGCTTTCAGGTCTTCCCAGATATTTTTGTTGAGTGGTATGTTCTTAACCCAAGAATTTGGGTCTTCAGATTTATCAAACACAACGTTACTATGTCCATCTGCTTCTACATTTTTTTAACATACTTGTTCCATTGATCTCTGTTTCTTAAACAGTATCAAATTGTTTTGAAGATCACTAAAATAGTGCTATATAGTATAGAGTCATAGTAGTAATATAACTGTAGTATAGTTTAGTATGGTTAGTCTCCCTTCCTTCCTGTATTTTTCATTATTTCTGTTGAGATTCTTGACTTTTTTATTTCTCTAGAGAAATCCTATTTTTCCTAGCTTTATAAAGTAATCTTTTGGTAGTTTATGGCACTAAATATTTAACTTAATTTTGGTAGTATTTTTATTATATTGACTCAATCTATGATTAAATAATATTTTTCTAAATACTTAGTACTGTATTTTTGTTAAAAGTGACTTGGCATCCTAAGTATTTTCTATCTCAAGTATTTTATTCATTATGTAAATGAAACTTCTCTATCTCCTGTTGCTGCCTTTTCTTGGCAAAATGTAAAAACGGTTCATTTGCATTTGTTTTATATCCAACAATTTTGCTGAGTTATTTAAAATAATGATTCTCTATGATTGTATAAGTAAGTCACCATTTCACTGCAAAAATGATATCTTTCCTTTCCCCCTATACTTATTCCTTCAATTTCTTGTCATTATTTTATTGTTATAACTAGTATAATATGCCTCTATATCAAATGATAATGATGACAAGGACATCCTTGTCTTACCTTGATCTTATTGGAAAGGCTTCATTTATCCCCATTACATATATTGCTGAATTGGAGTTATATAGATAGCACTTATTATATAGTGAGACAAAAATTTCTTTCAACCTGTTTTTCAGGATTTTAACAGGAACATTATATCTTTGCCTCTATTTTTGTAATAACAGGATCTGTTGTTTTTGTAATTAATATGACTAATTATACTGATTTTTTCCTAATATTAACCCTGCATTTCTGTTATACACTTGATCATAGGGAATAATCTTTGTAATATGTTGCAATAGCACCCTGTTAATATTTTATTTATAATTTGTGAGGTTCAGGATAAAAAGTTTTTAGACAAATAGAAATTTGATCAAAATGCAAAATTATTGGCTATTTGATTTATTACTTAAAATTGTTTAAACATTTTTTAATTTTTAAAAATTATTTTTTGAGGGGCAGCTAGGTGGCACAGTGGATAGAGAACTAGCCCTGGAATCAGGAAGACCTGAGTTCAAATGTGGCCTCAGTCACTTAATAAAACTGCCTAGCTGTGTGACCTTGGGGAAGTCACTTAAGCCCACTGCCTTGAATAAATAAAAAAAATTTAAAAAATTTAATTTAGCAGTCAGTAATTTATACTCTAAGTTATAAAAAATTATAGATTACCCATAAGCAAATTTCATGAAGGAAATAATCTGATCTGCATCTTTGTTCAGGAAGCTGAGGATGCAAAGACCAAAAAAAAAAAAAAAACTCCTGACTTCAAGAATTTTACATTCTATTGAGGGATGTTGTTATGTACATAAAAATTAGATACAAAATAAATACAGAATAATTTACAGGACCAGAGTTCTAGCAACATGGGGTTGAAGAAAGGGTCATAAGTATATACTTCCTATAGTAGATGGTACTTGGGCTGAAAGAAAAGGTGAAGTATTATTTATGGGAGAGTTGTAACAAGGTTAGTTTGGCTAGAACATAGAGTGCATGAAGGAGAATAAGGAGCAGTAAACTTAAAAAGGTAAGGTAAAAATAGATTGTGAAGAGTTTTAAAAGCCAAAGAAGTTTGTGTTTTATCCTAGAAGTAACAAATAGACACTTTTTTTTTTTTTGAGCAGGGTAAACAGACCTGTGATTTAGGAATTTATTGCCTTTACTTTTTTATTTTTTCTTTGTTATCCACTCCTCCCTCGTTTTCTCTGCCACAAAAATGTTTTTGTAAAATAATAAAGAGTTATGCAAAACCAACTAATACAATAAACATATCTGATTATATCACTGTAGCTTTTCATCTCTTTACCAAGTTGGGGAAGTATATCTCATCATTTTCTCTCCAGAATTAGGAATCAGAATTCTTCTGTCCTTAATGTTGTTTCCATTTATGTAATTGCTATCATTAGTGGAACATTCTGCTTCTGGTTCTGCTTCCTTTGTTCTTTTAAATTCATTTCAGTCTTCCCATGTTCAGTTTTGTTATTTTTTTCCCTTCTTTTATAAAATAATTCTCTGGTGAAATAGCACTAAAACTGTGGATTAATTTGAGCAATATTGTCATTTCTTTTATTTCTATAGAATTTCTTTTTTTTATTTCTATAGAATGTTTTTATAGTTTTTATACTATGAGACCTAAATATGTATTTGCTAGTTAACATCTAGGCATTTTAGCAATTTTAAAGGTTATTTTGAATGAAATTTGTCATGTTCAATTGATTTTTGAAAGTTTTATATAAAAATTAAAGATTTTGTAGTTAATTTGCTTCCTATTGATTTATTGAAGCTATTAATCATATTAATTTCTATACTGATTGTGTATAGGGGTTTATAAATAAAATATAGCATCTATAATTAAGGATAATTTTGTTTCTTCTTTGTTAGTGCTTAAATATTTAATGTCTCATCTTATTGTTATAGATATGTCAAATGATTGTGGGGGGGGTCAAGGGACATCCCTGCTTTATCCCTTTACTTCATGTAAAGTTTCTAATATGTCTTTTTTTCAAATAATACTAGCTGTTGATTTTAAATGTATACTTTTGCTTATTTATTAAAGAAAAATGCTATTGTTTTTGTTTTAGTTCCTAGATTCCATGATATTAAGTGGAATAAATAATTTATAAATGTATATGCAGAGAAATTCATACAATAACACTATTGCAGGATTTGTTCTCTCCATATTTGGAGCTCTTATTATTTTTGAGTGATAAGAAGTTAAGTAGGCTGGGGGTGACTTCCCCAACATATTGCCTTAAGCACTTTTCTATTTTTGAGGGAAGAGTACCACCCACACTACTCCCTGGCTTCTCCTATCAAATCTTTCGTCCTAGTACTAAATCCAGAGAAATTCTGCTCAGTTAGCATCATATAACTGTCATAATTCAAGAAGATCTTTACAAAATACCAGTAACAATAATAGAAAAATTATTTTGGCAGGGGATATATAAAAATGTATATTTTATCTTTTAAATGTTCCTTTTTGAACCATGACCTTTAGGACTAAAATGTTGTATATTTATACCAATATTAAATATAAATTAAGAATATTATGATTAATAATTACTTTATTGCTATAATAATTATTGTATTATTATAATAATTATAATTAATAATTACTTGATTAATTTTAAATATGTCCTATCTTTTACCTGAGATTTAAGATAATTGTGAATATATATACATATATATATATATATATATATATATATATATATATATAAATTGTATCAAATGCCTTTCAGAAGGAGTAGGAGAAAGGGAAAAAATTGGACCTCAAAATATTATAAAAGTAAATGAAAAAATTTAAGATATGTAATGGGGAAAATACTGTAAAATTATATCAAAAATTTAAAAAATATGTAACTAACAGAAAAAATAATTTTCTTTTTTAAATTTTATTTATTTTGAGTTTTACAACTTTCCCCCTAATCTTCCCCCCCCCCCCCCCCCACTGAAGATAGTTTGTTAGTCATCACAATGTTTCCATGGTATACATTGATCTCAGTTGAATGTGATGAGAGAGAAATCATATCCTTAAAGGAAGAAAAAGGAAAAAAAAGTATAAGAGATAGCAGAATTAAATAGTAAGATGATGCTTTCCCCCCCCTAAATTGGTCTTTTTTCAAACTCCATGATTCTTTCTCTGGATACAGATGGTATTTTCCATTGCAGATACCCCAAAATTGTCCCTGATAGTTGCACTGATGGAATGAGCAAGTCCATCAAGGTTGATCATCAACCCCATGTTGCTGTTAGGGTGTACAAGGTTTTACTGCTTCTGATCATCTCACTCAGCATCAGTTCATGCAAATCCTTCCAGGCTTCCCTGAATTCCCATCTCTCTTGGTTTCTAATAGAACAGTAATTTTCCATAACATACATACACCACAGTTTGTTCAACTATTCCCCAATTGATGGACATTCACTTGATTTCCAATGTTTTGCTACCACAAATAGGGCTACATGAATATTTTTGTACAAGTGATGTTTTTACCCTTTTTCATAATCTCTTGAGGGTATAGACCTAGCAGTGGTATTGCTGGATCAGAAGGTATGCATATTTTTGTTGCCCTTTGGGCATAACTTCAAATTGCTCTCCAGAAAGGTTGGATGAGTTCACAGCTCCAACATTGATCATTGTTCTTTCTGGTCATATTGGCCAATCTGAGAGGTGTGAGGTAGTATCTCGGAGATGTTTTAATTTGCATTTCTCTAATAAGTAATGATTTAGAACATTTTTTCATATGACTATGGATTGCTTTAATTTCTTCATCTGTAAATTGCCTTTGCATACCTTTGAGCATTTGTCAGTTGGGGAATGGCTTCTTTTTTTGAAAATTTGACTCAGTTCTTTGTATATTTTAAAAATGAGTCCTTTGTCAGAAATACTAGTTGTTAAAATTGTTTCCAAATTTACTACATTTCTCTTGATCTTGGTTGATCTTGTTTTATCTGTGCAAAAGCTTTTTTTTTTTAAGATTTTTGCAATTTTTTTTTTTACTCTTCAAACTCCCTGGGGATAGACCTAATAGTGCCATTTCTAGGACAACTTTTGGGGCATAATTTTTTTAAAGTTATTTATTTTGAATTTTACAATTTTCCCCCATAATCTCACTTCCCTCCCCCCACCCCCCACAGAAGGCAATCTGTTAGTCTTCACATTGTTTCCATGGTATACATTGATTTCAGTTGAATGTGATAAGTGAGAAATCATATCCTTAAGGAAGAAACAAAGTATAAGAGATAGCAAAATTACATAATAAGATAATAGTTTTTTGAAATTAAAGGTCTTTGGTCTTTGTTTAAATTCCACCATTCTTTCTCAGGATACAGATGGTATTCTCCATCACAAATACCCCCAAATTGTGCCTGCTTGTTGTACTGATGGAATGATCAAATCCATTATGGTTGATCATCATCCCCCATGTTGCTGTTAGGGTGTACAGTGTTCTTCTAGTTCTGCAAATCTTGCTCAGCATCAGTTCATGCAAATCTTTCCAGGCTTCCCTGAATTCCCACCCCTCTTGATTTCTAATAGAACAATAGTGTTCCATCACATACATATACCACAATTTATTAAACCATTCCCCAATTGATGGACATCCCTTTGCTTTCCAGTCCTTTGCCATCACAAACAGGGCTGCTATGAATATTTTTGTACAAGTGATGTTTTTACTCTTTTTCCATGATCTCTTCAGGGTATAGTGGTATTGTTGGATCAGAGAGTATGCACATTTTTGTTGCCCTTTGGGAGTAATTCCAAATTGCTCTCCACAAAGGTTGAATGAGTTCACAGCTCCACCAACAATGTATTAGTGTTTGGGGAATAATTCTAAATTACTTTCTAGGATGTCTAGACCAGTTCACAGCTCCATCAATAATGCATTCATGTGCCTGTTTTCCCATAGCCCTTCCCTTCCAATATTTGTCATTTTCTTTTTTTTTTAAATTTTTCTAATCTGAAGGATGTCAGTGTCAAACTTTAGTTATTTAATTTCCATTCTTATTGAGTAGATCTGCAATCTGGTTTTGTGAGTGAGTGAATGAGCATGTTAACACTAATGTCTATCAATTTTGGGGGAGGACAAGGCAATGGGGGTTAAGTGACTTACCCAAGGTCACATAGCTAGGTAATTATTGTGTCTGAGTTTAGATTTTGAACCCAGGACCTCCTGATTCCAGGTCAGTGCTCTATGCACTACACCACCAGTTTTAAGCAATTAGCCAATTTTACCAATATTGGAACTTTAATTCTTAACCTAATTCTTAATTTAACAGATGACTTCTCTCCTCATTAGATTGCCAGCACATTTTCCAATACTAGGGAAAATAAATTATTATGAATATTATTTTTTGTTCTTCAAGCTTAATGGTTGGGATTTTGTTGTTACTGTATTTCTTTTAGACTCTTGATTTGTGAAGCAACTCAGATAAACTACTACATTAAGAACAAATGTTTTACATTGAACTAGTATACTAATAGCTTATTGATAAACATTAACTAGTTAGTGAACTATTTGTCCAAGAATACATTTCACCATATAAAACTTATGCCTAAATTTATATTACATGAATTTCTTCTTTGATAATATTTTAAAAGGTATCTATAGAAAAGTAATTATATATTAAAAAGTGTTGAGTAGTGATAGAAAAATCAGAAGAATATACCTAAAATAATTTTTAAAATACAGGTTTGGCCTTTTGGCGGCATTTAGAACATTTATCCCTTATGTTAATAAATCAAAAGTATAGTCTTTTTTGGAAAACCTAGTGATATTAATTAGATGTGTTTCATTTTCATAAATGGTGAAGTTAGAACAAAATTGTTAGGGAAAAACTTGGAAACTTTTTTGTTTTCCTGGCTGTTGTTTTAAGCCACAGGCATTTATTTGATTGTGAAGTGTCCTATGTTAAAACACTGGCAATTTGCTTATCTCTGTGAAGTGTTATGAATTATTGATTAGCAGATGCAAAATGAATAAATTTGTTATGTTCCTTGGATACATATGCTACAGTTACATATTTGAACCTTAGTACATCTTGGAGAAGAAAACAAAGATTTAAGACCTGCTTCACTAAATATTGTCACACTTTGCCCTTACAAGATTAGTGAATTGTGTTAATAAAGTTACTAAAATGTCTATTCTTTGATCTAGAGATTCCAATACTAGGTGTGTAACCCAAAGGAGTCAAAGACAGAAAGAAAGACTCCATGTATTCCAACATATTTCAGCAACACTTTGTGTAGTAGTAAAGAACTTGAGATCAAGTACATTCCCATCAACGAAGGTTGTGGGGGAGTGACTAAAAAAATTGCAATAAATTAATGTTTGAAAATTCTTTTTATTTCTTCTTAGTTGTGATTTCACCTTGTTTATGTTATATTTTTTTTCAATTTGGTTTTATTTTCTTTCCATTCATGCTGTCTAAAGGTTTACTAATTTTGTTCATCTTTTTAAAAACATAATAATATCACCCTTATAAACTGTTCCTCTAATTTATACCATCACTGTCAATTCTGTTCCCAGGGAGCAGTTGAACTACTACTCCCTAAGGGATCTAAGGAAAAACTGAGATTTGGGAGGTAGGAATTTCTAGTACTGTTATTTATTCATAAGGCCCACTCCCATGTGTTCCCCAATGACTAATCAATTAACTAACCAAAGATTTTAGAAAAGGTACCTAATAAGGTGGTACAAGAACATCTAGTCCATTCCCCAATGCCTCCCCCCTCCCTCACTTCCTGCCAATTCTAGCACACATTTTCATAAGTATACACAGAGTATAAGGAAAAGAAGAGAAGTCCCTTTCATCCTTCATGGAATCTTCATAAAGTTACCCTATGATATATTCTCTTCTAGTTTTCATGCATCAATGTTTTTTTCTAGAGTCTATAGGTTCTCTAATACAGCAAATAGAGTAAATTTATAAATTTTGAGTGATAGTAAATTTATAGATAAATATAGTAAATTTATAGATACAACTCACACGAACAAAAAAATTGTTTAGGAATATAAAGGGGGGATGGCTAGGTGGCGCAGTGGTAGAGCACCGGCCCTGGAGTCAGGAGTTACCTGGGTTCAAATCCAGTCTCAGACACTTAATAATTACCTAGCTGTGTGGCCTTGGGCAAGCCACTTAACCCTATTTACATTGCAAAAAACCTAAAAAAAAAAAAAAAGAATACAAAGGGAACCTGAGACCAAAAAATTGTGAAAGCTGCTTTTTTGTGGTGGCTAAGAATTGGAAATCCAAAGAATCCCCATCAATTGGAGAATGGCTAAACAAGCTGTGATATGATTGTAATGTAATATTATTGTGCTATATGAAATGTCAAAAAGGATTATTTCAGAAACACCTGGGAAGACTTACATAAACTGATGCATAGGGAACAGAGCCTGGAGAAATTTGTACACAATAACAGCAATATTATTTGATGAAGAACTATGACTGACTTAGCTATTCTTAGCAATACACTAATCCAAAGCAATCCCAAAGGACTAATGATGAAGCATACCATCCACTTCCAGAGGAAAAACTGATATTGATTGAATATAATTGGGAGCATGCTATTTTTCATTTTCTTTTATTTTTTTATTTTATTTGAGTCTATGGAATTGTTTTGTATAATTGCACATACTTAATCTGATTACTTGCCATCTCAGGGACGGTGGGGAAGAAAGAAAAGGGGTAATAGATTTTGGAACTCAATTTAAATAAAAATGTTTTTGAAATTGGTAGAAATTTTTTTTAATTTGAGAGCTAGTTTAGTCCATTTCCAATTTAAAGTTATGACGCTAATATTTTTCTCCATTTGTTTCCTTGCTATTGCTTTTAAAGATATTTTTATTCTTTATTTTTTACTCTGTCAATACTTTTTCTCTGCAGTTTTGTTTAAAATACTTTAATGCAACTCTATTCTCAAAAGTTTCCTGCTCTCCTGCAATTCCTCCCCATCAATACTACTCCCAAAATATACTGTTGCCCATTTGTCTATCCTTTCACTGTTTTTCAGGTTTTCATTAAATTACTGATTTTTATTTTTTTTAAAGAAGTTTGTTAGTCATGGACTTATTCTCTTCTTTTGACCTTCGCAAAATAAAAGGTAATATAGATAGGTCAAAAATCTTTCCTCTCCAGATGTCTTTGGTTATTAATTTTCTTTTTGCTGAATCTTTTTCCCAAGAAATTTCCTTTGCTTTATTTTATTCCTTAAGTCACTTCCTTTCCAGTCTATCATTAAATTTATACTTTAATCCAAGTAACATTTCAAAAATCCTGTCATTTGTACGGAAGTAATATTGTATAGTAGAAGGAATTCCTTATTCTAAGCAGGAGAGATCAGGATGAGAATGGTTTAGGGAAGGCAGTTGTTTGACCAGAAAGTAGAGTAGATGGTAGGCAGCAATATGAGATAAAGTTGAAAAGGTCTATTGAAATCATATTCTGAAGGCCCTTGAATACTAAGATTAGAAATATTATATAAATATTGGGAAGCATCAGTTTATTTGGAAGGAAGTAGGACAAAGATCACCAAGTGATTGTGATTTTACATAGAACTCTAGGGACAGAAGATGGGGGAGAGCCTTCTCAAAACAGTATCACTCAAATTCTTTTCAGTTTTGCTAAGTGGAACTCCTAGAAATGAATCGCTGGAACAGGTCATATTAAGAATTTAAAGGCATTCTCAGAGGACCATGAGTCAGAAAAAAAAGTTAATTTGAGATAGTAGAGGAGGAAAAGGTTTTCAAAGATAGCATGTCTAAAAGAGCTTCCCTCATGCCACCAGCACAGCAACAAAGTTGCCAAGGGGTAGAAATGTGTAATCCAGAAACTTCACAGGAGGCAGTGTGGCAGTGCTGGTGAGGATCCCAGCTCTGGAATGGAGCATGCTATCACTAAGACACCTCTGTTGGCCCTACAGAGTTATAGGTCTCAGTTACCCTAGTCCTGTATGTGTCCTAGCCACAAGTGTTCCCCAAGTAGGTGAATGAATGAAAAAAAAAGCCTCTATTAAAAACCTACTTTGTACCAATCACTGACTTAAGTCCTAGGAATACAATTAGGATAGTAAGACAGTGTCAGCTATCTAGGAACTTAGATTCTATTTGGGAGAGGCAACAAATGTCGCAAGGCTTAGCTGAAAGGTATATATGTGTATGTATATATATATATATATATATATATATATATATATATATATATATAGAAAGGCCCTGTGGTCCTTAGAATGAAGTATAATGCTATATAGCAGCTCTTAGGCATCTTAGGGTGCATATCAGAATATATTGCCTGGATGGTGTAGTGACAAGACAGATGGTAAAGCCAAGAGGTCTTTCAGATTCAGTCTTAGGACAAAGGGTAAGATCTTACTGGAAAACCTATGATTGATGGCTTCCTGCTCACCACTGTGGTATGTATGGCCATGTCTGCCCAACAAGAGAGTGGAGCTGGAAGGGTATCAGTGCATCATTGACAAGAAGGGGGAGGGGGCAGCTAGGTGGCATAGTGGATAAAGCACCGTCCCTGGAGTCAGGAGTACCCGGGTTCAAATCCAGTCCCAGACACTTAATAATTACCTAGCTGTGTGGCCTTGGGCAAGCCACTTAACCCCATTTGCCTTGCAAAAAACCTTAAAAAAAAGACAAGAAGGGGGAATAGGTCTAAGAATTAGAGTAAAGTACTCTGGGTTCTCTCCCACATTGGTAGAGATGGGGGAGGGGTTAGTATCCAGTTAAGAGGTAGAAAGGATAAGGAACATAGGCAAGAAGGTTGAGGAAAAGATTGTATATCTTCTTAAGACTACATGTCTGGTCCTATGCAGCTAGTAATATGGCCATTAATGTATAGTCTTTGTCTATGGAAGATTTTCTTGTCAATTATTTTGGTAATCTATTTAATTAAATGTTTTACATTGTTCTATTGGTAATGGGAGGCCTATGAAGATTTGTGGGGTTCATTGAATCTCTGTGATCTTCCTTAGAAGTTTGATTGAGGAATATAACTTATTGTTACATTTCAATATAATGTGAAAAAGTTATTCTTTTAGATCTGCATATGTAAGTACATATGAAAATAACAGGTATATTGTCATGTTGGAATATAACTGTTTCTTTCCACTTCCAATAATAAAATAAATCTATTTTTGCAGTCCATACTCTGTATTTATTCTATATTCTCTTTTTGGTGAAAATTTTATCATATTTACAAGATTTTGAGTTCCAAAGGGTAGGCAGTTTGATATACTATCTCTACTTTTATCCTTTCCTTCATTAATGTTTTACTTCTACTTCCTCCCCTGCTGTACCTCCCTTCTGTCAGTCCCTATCCCCCTCTCCCTTTATTTAATCTCCTATTTCCTTCTTGAGTAAGATAGATTTCTATATTCAACTTTTATGTGTTATTCCCTCTTTGAGTCAATACTGATGAGAGTAAGGTTCAAGCAATACTCATCACTCACCTTTCCATCTCCCCCTCCACTAGAATAGATCTTTCTCACCTCATCATGTGAAATAATTTACCCCTCTCTTCCCATCTCTCCCTTATGCACCCATTGTATTCCTCTTTCTCATCCCTTAATTTTTTATGTCATTTCTTTGGATTAACCTCAAAACTGTTACATTCTTACTATTGTAGCTTACCTGTTATACTATTATTGTTTTAAAACACTGTATTCTCTAAGATATTTCTTTCAGTCCCAATCTCTCAAACATGTCCATGTAGTTTGTGTAAGAGAACTCATAGGAATATATAATAGTTTATATAATATATTGATTATTTATATATTTTAGGATAGAATAATACTTATATAGTCCTTAAATAACATTTATAAAAGTAATTATCTCACTACAATCCTATGATATAGAAAATATGTATTTTACTATTCCCATCTCATAGATAAAGAAACTGAGTATTTAACTGACATTTCTAAGGCTATTTAACCAGAAAGTGACAGAGAAGGTATTCAAACCCACATACTGTGATTTTAAGTCTAGTATCTTTCCATCCTACCACTCAGCTTTCCATAAGTCAGTAAAAATGTTTGCTAATTACAGTCTTTTCATTTTTGCATGTATATACTCTTTGATGTTTTTAAAATACTGGACTATTTGAAGGCAGAGTGGTTTCTGGGTAAAAGGAGTGTTGATTAACATGATTAGGATTGTAGTCTCTTTTTTTCCTTCTAAGTTTATAAAATACCGGCAACTTTATCATATATTCTCTGAGAAGTTGGAAAAATTTTTTGCATTCCAGTGACTGAAGCACATTGTTATAATTAAAACAGTACACCTTTCCTCAAAACTTTTAAGATTTAGAATTCCCTAGCATTCTGAAGATCTTGCTTTGCTAAATAACCATGCTTTTCTTCTCTGCCAGAAAATAAAAGCTAGTATGTACAAAGACAGCACTTTAAGATTTTTATACTGATTTTTTAATATTCTGTTTTATTCTCACAGCAATCCTGGTAAGTAGATGCTATTATTAGCACCATTTTACAGATGAAGAAACTGAGGCACTGAGTTTGTGACTTGTCCAGAGTTGCACAGTATGTGTCCTATATTAGCAGAAGACAGTGGTCAGAGAATGGTCAACCAGAGCTTCAACATGACTGAACTTTATAACTTCAAAACTAGTGATAGAGTATAATGGAAAGAGCAGTAAACAAAGTTAGAAAACCTGGGTTCAAGTCATGACTTTTAACCTTTAGCTGTGACCTGGGCAAGCCACTTTACTTGCCTAGGCCTCAGGTTTTATATCTGTAAAATGAAAAATTTCAATTCAGCAAATGTTTAAGTATTTACTATGTGCTTGGCAATATCTTAGGCTATGCATTAGGGACACAAAGCAGCTTTTAGAAATCGGAGAGGACTAAATTCTCTAAAGATTCTTCCAGATCTAAAATTTTTCATTCTGTGATATTACTCTGTGCAAAAATCCAACTTGGTAATGTAATAACACACAACCATGGAACTTATAAAGGGACAAAAAGTCCAATAGGAAATCAAAAATAATAAAATCATTCATGTGACACAACAGTATCCCCTAACATACATCCACTACACTTGCTAAGCAGGAGTCATTGGGTGGCACAGTGTATAGAGCCTTGGTCTTGGAGTCAGGAGGACAGAAGTTCAAATCCAGCATTAGACACTTGACTCTTAACTAGCTGTATGACCTTGGGCAAGTCTTTTAACCCTGATTGCCTCACATCCAGGAGTGTCTTCAGTTGTCCTGATTCATATCTGGTCATTGGATCCAGATGGCTCTGGAGGAAAAAGTGAGGCTGATGACTTAACACTACACCCTCCTCACTCAAATCCAAATCATGTGTTTGTCATGGTCTCACCTCCCTGATGTTGTGGTTGTCTTCAAAAATGAAGGACAAAAAAGTCCAAAACATTATGAAATGAAACCCCTTTTATTTTGTCTGTGGTCTTTCCTTTGGAACTAACCTGTTCTGCTGTATTTGTCTTTGTTTAATAGAAAAGAAATCATTTTAACAGCTAACAGAGATGGTACTAATATTTGATTCAGTTATAAATAATTCAGTTAGAGGCTTCTTCACAAAATAGTCTTCAAAATGGTTACTTGCATTGCATTTTGCATTATTCTACACTGTCCAAAATTGAGCCAATATAAGATCTCCTTTCTACACTATAATACCTACAAACACTAAGACAGATAAAAAACACTACTGAGTAGCAGTTGTAAGGACAGAGAAGGAAAAAAAATCCATTGTTGGATTTCAGTTACTTGAGTTTGTAGAATGTTTATTTAATGGGTCTATCCAGAAGTTCTCTTCTGATCAATCTGATTATCTTATCAAGTGGTGAGCCATTGTTCAAAGACACTAATCTGGGAGAAAGGAGCCAATTCATTATTGGCTATGGTTAGATATTTGTGTATTTCTGTATGGGGTGGGGATAATATAAAGATATCCTACATTTGATATGCATTGATTACTTGTAAGGATCTGGAAACTCTTTTACCCACTTCTGTGGAGACCTAGACATGAGCTAAATTCAGAGCATTCTCAAAGAGAATTCATTCTTAGAGTAAAAGGAACCAAATTGATATGGTTGAAGGAGATGCTCCAATATTATAGGTTTTGTGAACCCAGAATTTGGAACATTGAGCCATGAGTGCACTTACTATGGATGACCAAATAGTGTGACAAAGACTATACTATCATATTGACACCAATTATCAGACATTGGCAGCTTCTGTATGTGTCAGTGGAGTAGGTACCCAAGGTCATAGGTAAAATGGCAAAGAATTTATTTTGACACTTTTTGTCTCAACACTCATGTTTCCTGTTCCTTCACAAACTAGAAATCCAAACACTCGAATAGATCTGTGATTTTATAGATCCAAATTGTGTCTTCGGTGACATATATAGCCTCCCATCCATGCTTGCCGATCATTCATTTGTTCTAAATTCATACCTGGTGGTTCATCCAATGTTCTGGAGAAAATTCTTTGCTTTATTTTGACAAAAGAAGGAAACCTATGCAAAGTGGAACACTCAGATTACCCACTTACTATCCTTAGTTTTGCCATGTGATAAGCTCAGGTTGTCTTTTAAAATTACTCATTACCTGGGGCAGCTGGATAGAGTGGATAGAGCACCAACCCTGGAGTCAGAAGGACCTTAGTTCAAATCCATCTGACCTCAGAAACTTAATAATTACCTAGCTGTGTTACCTTGGGAAAGTCACTTAACCCACTGTCTTTAAAAAAAAAACAAAAAAATTCTATTTTCCTAATAGCATTCTTAATTTCAGTTCTTTGAGATGTTTGTTAAATGTTACATCCTACTTGCAGCCCCTATACACCTCTTCATTGCTCTCATTTTATTTCCTTAGAGACGGTCATTTTTTTTTTTACTTGTAGCCATAGAAACAACACTAAGGAATAATGTATTAAAAAGAGGGACTTTTTGTTTTGGGGGAAAATGTGGGATACTTAACAGGCTTTTGCATTTTCCTCTATACAATTCAGGTCACTCTGCTCTTGTTTAATCTTCAACTCAACTTACTGTCTTCTTCTATTGTCTGTCTGAGTTATATCTCTCTATATATAGAGATATAACTTAGACTGAAAATATTCTGTAAGTTTTCTATTTGACAACTTGTTATAGAACAGACATTTCTCATCTACTTGGTTTTTTCCTGTGTGTATAATTAGACCAGATTCTTTAGTGGTTACAATTTTCTTCTAGGAAGTCACCTGGGGTGTTGTCCCAGCTGGAATGATGTCTGAAAATAGGACCATCTGAAAAAGACATCTATAGGAATTCCCTATTCAATCTCATTAATTTGATTTGGATTTTTAACTACACTATTCAATTTTTGATCTGCCCATAAAAGTGGCAAACACCTTTGTCAGCATTTGTTTCATTGTTTTATAACTCACCAGATTTTAATTGTGAGAGGGTATTCAAAAAGGGTTAACTCTCTTGTTATATCTTTAAAGGAATCTTGAATAATTTTCATGTTTGAATGGGACATATTTTATTCGAAGAGAATCTTTAAGGGTATTCTGTTCTGCTGAGTTAAATGCATATGCATATATATGTATTATATGTATGTATGTATGTATATGTATGTATGTATGTATATGTGTGTATGTATATATAGCCAAGCAAAAAACAGAGAGGTCTTGTATTCTTTATAACACTCAGTAAGTTGTGTGATGGTAAAGATGTGATCTACTACAGAACGTTGGGGAGCTAGGTAGTGCAATGGTTAGTGTTGAATCTGAAATCAGGAAAAACTCACCTCTGTGTATTCAAATTTGACCTCAGACACTTCTAGCTTAGTGACTCAGGAAAGTCAGTTATCTCTGTTAGCCTCAGTTTTCTCATCAGTAAAATGGGCTGAAGAATGAAATGTCAAACCTCTCCAATATCTTTGCCCAAAATAACCCGAAGTTCTTTCATAACTGTTCAATTATGACTGAATAACAAACAACAACATGGAATACCCCTTGCAAAAACCTACCTGTTTCATTTTAATATCTTCATTGATATCCTCTGTGTGTTTGTATACATACTATAAAAATTTTTACAAAGGTAAGAAAGTAAGGATCTATATCACTTGTACTTAATGTTCTTTTTGCCCTCGGGATTGTGTTTCTTCAAGAACAGATCTTTATGTTCCCTTGGTCTTATCCAGATTCTTTTCTTAGTTTTCTTTAGTGCTATTTCTAATTCAGCTACAGGTACCTCTGGGTCTCTGCTGTTAGAATACAAGTGTAGGGGAACCCTAATGCCCTTGATGATGAGAAATGTTTGATATAAACATCTTTGCAGATCTTTACAATCTGTATTCCCTTTGTTTTTGCTGCATGACTTTTTTCCAATCATACATTTCATTGTCAGTATCCCTTAATATTATTTTTTTTAACATTTAGAACATCACTGGAAATATGTTACAATGTACTTTATTTTTCCATTGTCCTCTGGGTGTGTCTGCAGTTTTAGTTCTTCAAAGATTGTGGTGTTTCAAGATTCTCAATTAGAGAACATCATTAGGAAAAGATTTCTTTTTTTTTTTTAAAGATCTTTTTAAAACTGGAAGACACTTGGGATTAATGAAAGTAACAGTTTCCCAAATGAAAGTCACCACCTTCTCTTCCTCCTGTTTAATTCAAGGCTCAACTCATTAAGTATATAGTGCTATTCGTAGTGGCTGCCACAAATATTTATTGTCATCTCAGTGAACTGGCCATTCAACTTCATGTCACAATTCAGAAAAAGGTAGTTTTAATTTATTTGGTTTTTTTTCTATATAGACTGTTAAGCTAGTCTCTTGAATATCTATTTCTTGAGGATAACATATATTTCTTGAGGAGATTTAAGAATGCTGGAGCTTGATGAAAATCATTACTATATTATCCATAAATAGGAATATTTGAAGGATCTCACCATCTCTGCTTTCACCTCTACAAGCCCCAAAAGGTATTCCTTTTGTGCCCCACCTGGTTTGAAAATTGAGAAGTTTCTGAAGTTAATTTAGATGTACCTATTTACATGTTTACCATGCTAACACACCTAGGCAAGCATTGAAATAAAAAGAAAGACACCACACATTTAAGTGGGTCAGGAATAACTAGTAAAACAACAGGAAACAATCTTAGCCATATTCCTGAATAAATATAGTTCCATTTCCCTTATCAACTGGTTTGGGACATGAGTTCTTCTAAAAAGCTAATGGTTTCTGTAGGGAAGACATAGTAACAGTAATCTCTAGGGCTGGAGTGAATGGGTTGAGTCCTCAGCACAGACATACTTAAAAATTGATTCTGCCAGTAGTCCATCTGCCTTACAAACTCTCCTGCCTTGCTAGATTTGCTTTGTGTATGTTCTAGGCTTGCCTGAGGCATTACTTGTCCCTGATAGACATGGTTTTTCTCCTTGCTGCCCTACCTAATCTTTTCTACCCCAAGGTTAGTAATTCTGACAGAGGTAGTTAATACTTTGGAATCTTCCTGCCCTAGCCCAGCTTCAATGAGGACTCTTTAAAAAAATTTTTTTTTTTATTTAAGGCAATGGGATTAAGTGACTTGTCCAAGGTCACACAGCTAGGCCATTATTAAGTGTCTGTGACTGGATTTGAACTCAGGTCCTCTTAACTTTATGGCCGAGGCTCTATCTACTACATCACCCAGCTGCTGCAAGGACTCTTTTTAATGGGAAATGTAGTATTTTCCCCATCTTTGATGGTATCTATTATATTAAGTGTGCTAAAAGTTTTAGTTCTGTTTTAAAGCTTTAATACGTTGAGAGGCTTGGGGTCATTGAAAGCAAAGTCATTTCCCATGTCACTTTCCTTAATAAATACACCCTTTTTCTGAGTAGTTTGGGAAATGAATAAACTTGAATAGCTTAAAACTGCACTAGGACTTTTAAGTCATCCTCTATAAACAAAATCTCAGGAAAGTTTTTGTGAATTAAGTTCATCTGTTTGTGTGGCACTAATCAAATTTGGAGTTTTGAAGGTGGATGCAAATATTTTTGGAGCAAGGATCCCATGTACAGAGTCTTAATAGTGATTATTACTCAATACAAATTTTTTTAATGAATGAGCATTGCAATGAAAGACAAGAATGTGAGAATAGCCTTCAGTGGGTTGGAGAGTACAGTTCTGAATAGCAAAAGTATGATAAGGGCAGAAGAAAGAGGATTTTAGGAGATAGAACAAAGGAGAGCAGGAAAAAGGTGTGAGGAAAATGAAAATATAGCCCGGGATTTTAAAAACTTCTTTAAAAAGATCTAAATAGAGATATTTTGTTAATTGAGTTGATTGTCCATATGTTCAATTTATTAGAAAACATGGTTGGTATGAAAATCTACAAATTTCTTCTCCTTTGGGAAGCTTGGTGTTGCAGTGGATAGAGCACCTGCCCTGGAGTCAGGAGGACCTGAGTTCAAATTCAGACTCAGACTTAATAATCTAGCTGTGTGACCTTGGGCAAGTCACTTATCCACATTGCCTTGCAAAAAAATAAAACAGAAAACAAATTTCTTCCCCCTTTTCTGGCTTCTGGAAGGTAGGCTAGAAACAGAGAAAGTAAATAGAAAATAAGGTCCAACCCAATTATAGCTGAACAAGAGCAATAGGATTGTGAGACTGATACTAATTCTGCTCAGCTGGCTATTCAGTGGGCCAGTGCAGCCAGGAGCAAATCCCCAACCATTATTCCCACCATTCATCTTCTTTTGGGGGAGGGGGAGGGGAGCCATTTATACAGGTGAAATAAATTTATGTAAATATATGTTTCAAAGAAGTAACAAAAAAAGTTAATCCAAGGGATCTTTGCCTTGGTGAAAGGATAAAAGAAGGCAGTTTGTGGAGCTTTAAAAGTATATTATATTATTATGAGGTTGTATTTTACCTTGTAGTAGGTTAATGCCATCTCCTCTAGCATTGTACCTATCCTTGAATCATTGCCTAGCTGAACCTTTTTTAGAAGGGGAAGAGGAAGTAGAGGAAAAAACCCAGTGATTTGGAATCAACAGCACATGTGTTTGAATGCCAACTCAGCCTTTTATATGACCTTGGGTAAGTCACTTACTCTTTCTAGGTCTCAGTTATCTCATTTGTAAGATGAGGGAATTGACTTAGATGGTTTCCAAAATCCCTTCCAGCATTAAATCTGTGTCCTGTGTGATTTCAAGAATGGCCCTTGGTCTATTATCCCAATTAATTTTACTTTAGGGATGACCATTCCTAAAGGAAATATAATTAACCATACTTGTAAATGGGAAATAATATGACAGTCTTTTAGCCATGACTTAACAATATATCAAAAATAGAGAGCTGCCCTTACTTGATGCTGCTCCTCTGTATTTTTAGTCTTTTTTGTATAAGTATATTTGGGAGTTCACATTTAAATGCTGGTTGGCCATATATGGAAAATATGAAAAATCCAGATCATGGATCTTTTGATCATTCTGATAAGTGGTTCTTTTCTGGAACACCATGTGCCTTTCTAATTATAGCAAGCATTCAATTTAAGCCTCTAGTTCAAAATCAAAGCTATGACCTTAGACAGTTCTTGCATCCTGCCAAGACTTGCTGTTAGAAAGCTGAGGTTTTAATGGATTCTTTTATTCAAAGCTTATTCCCCTATCCTCCCTTATAGTTTATTTATTGCTAATTTCTATTACTATCACCCCCCAAAAAATAATATTTGTAAAAGAGCCAAGAAGTTCTAACTTTTAAAAGAGAATTTCAGAGATAGGAGAGAGATGGAAGGCATAGTAAAAATGGTAGCAAATAATCCTGTGGGTACTTCTATAAAAAACACAGACTCATTTGAAATTCTAGTCACAATATTAGTTTCTCAGGATGGTAATTCTACTGTCCCCCTGAAAGATTTAGTTGAAAGGGAGAATTCTTCCCTAGAGCTTAGATTAATTTGTGTTGATTTATAAAGTCAATATCATCAAAAATATGCAAATGCACGTACAGTTTTCTTTTGAATTTAGAAATAACATTGCCAATGATGTCTAATATTAGTATCTGCTGTTATTAATTTGATTCTTGGGAAACAGTTTTTTTCCCTTAATTTGATTCTTGGGAAATCAAGATTCCCTAGATCCTTTAAGTATTCAGAAAACAATCTTAAATCATCAAAAAGGACAAATATAGATATGATCTATGTCAATTTTCATATTGGTTAAGCATTTATTACTCAGCTCTGTGCCAGGGCAAAGTGTTGATAGAAGGAAAATGTGGGGAGGTAGGGGAAGATGGAGATGTAAATGAGAAATATAACCCAGGAAACTGAGCAATTTTTAAAAAACTAATAATTAGAAATCATTTCAAACTTTTATTTTTCTCTGTCAGCAAATTTGGGTACCCTAGGCAGAACATACTTAACTTAATGATCCTGCAGTCACTTACTGTGACTCAATAGCCCTGCCACAGAGCACATTGATCCCAGCTGAGAGTCTGCTAATCGCCTGCTAGAAACTACTGCATGAACCTTTTTTTATAAGCTTATTTTTTAATAATACTGTGTAGTCAAACCTTCTTCTCAGTGAAGACATACATTCCTTTAATCCAATTATTTTAAGCTACCATAGAGCCAAAGCAACCATTCTGAAATGGGAAGGAATTCAGATGTGAAATTTTCAATTGACTCTTTCTTCTCTAATTTAAATGCTATTTGTCTGTTGCTTGGTGGTTTTGTCTTTCATTATGTAACTGTGGAGAAAAGAAACATTAAAAAAAATCTAAGCATATTTCTGTTCTGATGAGTAGTGGTAATTTGGAAAACTTTGTGTTGGTATTACAGTTTATTTTAAAAAAGTTTTTAAAAAAAGCGTTGCAGGGTTTTCCTATTATTCTTTGTCTTATCTCATATAGTTGATAGGATATTTTTTATATTGAAGATCATAATTTTTTTAAGTTTAAATGGTTTCTACATTTGTTTTTCTTAAACTTATTCAGGACAAACAAAAAATACTTTGTCTTATGAGAGAAATTTAGATGGACAAATCCAGCTGTTGAATTTAAAAATAGCTACAGATATCTGCAGCAATAAAGGGTTTACTTAGGTTGTTATAGCAACTGAAATTCAGCAAAGCCTCAAAAATCAGCAATTTTGAGGGAGAGGGAAATATGTTAAAATGTACATTTAAAAAGTTGTTATAAAGAATTTTTAAGCTTGGTGCTTATCATTTTATATTCAAAAGAATTCATTTCACGATTTAACAATATAATGTATTATTCTTCCCATTATAGTACAACTTGCTTTGAGTTTTCTAAGATGGGCACTGTTGCCTGATTTTCCCTTTGTGCTTAATAGAAAACATTGGCAAATCTGCTGTACAGGTCATGGTAGTGTTAGGTATTCATGGAACAGGAAAATACTAACTATAACCTAGATGCCATTGGTAATAGAGTTTCAATCAGCTGAGCTAACTACCTGTAATTCTTTTTAGGTTGATTAAGCCATGGAAAATTTCTTCTGCTTTGGAGTTTTATCATTATATTGTAGATATATATTAACATAGCTTTTGGTCAATGCAATTATCTAATATTTATGATTTTTAGGGTTTAAAGACTATTTTTTTAGGTTTTTGCAAGGCAAATGGGGTTAAGTAGCTTGCCCAAAGCCACAACAGCTAGGTAATTATTAAGTGTCTGAGACCAGATTTAAACCCAAGTACTCCTGACTCCAGGGCCAGTGCTTTAACCACTGCACCACCTAGCCACCCCGTTTAAAGACTATTTTCCCCCTTAACAGTTTACTTATCCTTCAAGGCCCCATTCATATCTCATCTCTTCCATAAAATCTTCTTTGACTCCTCCAGCTCTCATTCATCTCCTTCTAGAATTGTCATAGCACTTATTTTATGCACCACTTAGAATATTAGCACTAATTTACTGTTACATCTTGAGATCCAGCATTATGACTTATACTGCTATTATTAATCCTTCTCTATCCTACATCACAGATAGCATACCATAATCCAGAGTAGGTACTCAATAGGTACTTGTTTTATTACTGCATTTAGAAATTTAGTAGCCCTAACCTGGGTAAGGAATTTGTTGAATTTGTAAATGGTTTGGGACCTAAATTATTTAGCTCAACACATAAGATAATCACTGTAACTCTTAAGTTTTATAGTCTCAATGAAGTTAAATGAAAATTTTGATAGTGATAAAATTTATAGCAATATTTGAATGCCATGGAAATAATATCGGTTTAGAAAATGTCTGCTTTTCTAACTCTATTAGAGAGAATTTAATTAACCAGAAGAGATGGCTACACATGACTTATTTGAGAAACTGTTATCCAGTAAAATGAAATGGATATATCCTTACCTGGGAGAAAGACTCTAATAATTCTCAATAATTGTAATTTTAGTAGAGAGAATAGCCAGAAGGATGGACATTCAAGACCTTTCTGTGACTCAGAGTGATTTAAAAACAATACTTACTTAAAAAGGGGGACAGTAAAGAGATGGGAGGATGGAGGAGACTGAATGGGGTAAATCTCATTACATTAAGAGGTACAAAGGACTTATTACAATAGATGGAAAGAAGGGAGGAGGTGAGAATCATCTGAATCTTACTCTCATCAGATTGGCTTTAAAACAGTTAACATACACACACTCAGTAAAGTTAAAAAACTTATCTTAACCTTTAAAGTGTTAAAAGGGGAAAGGGGGAAGGGGAGGAAAGGGGGATTAACAGAAGGAAGGGAAGGAGGAAGGGGCAAAGAGAAAGGGGGAAAAGGAGAGGGGGTTTGGATATAGGAGGGCAAACACACTGAAGGTGGTGGTATTCAGAAACAAAACACTGGGAAATATGGATAAAGGGGAAAATACAAACAGAGGGAAGATAACATGGAATGCAATAAAGAGTTAGTAATTGTAACTTTTAATGTGAATGGGATGAACATTCTCTTAAAATGTAAGTGAATAGCAGAGTGGATTAAAAACCAGAATTGTACAAAAAGCAGGGGTAGCAATCCTTATCTCAGACTAAGCAGCTGCAGAAATAGTGTTAAAAGAGATAAGGAAAGAAACTATATCCTAAAATACCATAGACAAAGTAATTTCAATACTAAATATGTATGCACCCAATGATGTAGCATCCAAATTCTTAGAGGAGAAGTTGAAGATATAGACAGCAAAACTCTGCTTGTGGGAGACCTCAACCTCCCACTCTCAGATTTAGATAAATCTAACTATAAAATAAACAAGAAGGAAGTTAAGGAGGTAAATAGATTGTTAGACATATGGAAGAAACTGAATGGGGATAGAAAGGAATATATTTTCTTTTCTGTAGTACATGGCACTTGCACAAAAATTGACCATGTAGTAGGGCATAAAAACCTAATGATCAATTGCAGAAAGGCACAAATAGTGAATACATCTTTCTCAGATCTTATTGCAATAAAAATCATATGCAATATTGGACCAGGGAGATGAAGACCCAAAACTAATTGGAAACTAAATAACCTCATTTTAAGGAATGAATGGATCAAACAGCAAATTATAGAAAGAATTATTTTATTCTAGATAATGACAATAATGAAACAACATACCAAAACCTATGGGATAACACTCAAGGTGGCTGTCAGGGGATATGTTATATCTTTAAATGCTTATATGATTAAACTAGAGAAAGAGGAAATCAATGAATTAAAAGTGCAATTAAAAATTAGAGAAAGAATAAATTAAAAACTCCCAGTTAAATACCAAATTAGAAATTCTAAAAATTAAAGGAGAAATTAATAAAATCGAAAGCAAGAAAACTGAAAAAAATCAATAAAATTGATAAACCTCTGATCAATTTGATTTAAAAAAAAGAAAGAAGAAAACCAAATTGCTAGGTGAACTCACCACCAATGAGGAGGAAATTAAAGTAATAATTCAGAATTATTTTGCCCAACTCTAGGCTAATAAATTTGATAACCTAAATGAAAGAGGAATGTTTAAAAATATAAGTTGCCTAGGTTAAATGAAGAAGAAATTAAATACCTAAATAACCCTATCTTAGAAAAAGAAATGCAACAAGCCATTATTGAACTCCCTAAGAAAAAATCTCCACGGTCAGAGGGATTCACAAGTGAATTCTATCAAACATTTAAGGAATAACCTATTTGGAAAAATAGGTGAAGATGGAATTTTGCCTAACTCTTTCTATGACACCAATATGGTGCTTATACCTAAACCAAGAAGAGTTAAAACAGTGAAAGAAAATTATAGACCTATCTCCCTGATTAATGTAGATGCAAAAATCTTAAATAAAATCTTAGCAAAATGCCTACAATAAATTATCACTAGGATAATAAATTATGAGCAAGTAGGATTTATCCTAGGAATGCAGGGTTTGTTCAATATTAGGAAAACTATCCTACTAAAAACACTAGAGAGCATAGGAATAAATGGATTGTTCCTTAGAATAATGAACAGCATATATTTGAAACCATCATCAAGCATTATATGCAATGGGGATAGGCTAGAGTCATTCCCAATAAGATCAGGGGTGAAACAAAGATGCCCACCATCACCACTAATATTCAATATTGTATTAGAAATGTTAGCTTCTGCAATAAGAGAAGAAAAAGAAATTGAAGGAATTGGGGAAGAAAGAGACAAAACCATCACTCTTTGCAGATGACATGATGGTATATGTAGAGAATCCCAAAATATCTATAAAACTACTAGAAAAAATTAGAAACTTTAGCAAAGTCACAGGATATATAATAAACTCTCATAAATCCTCAACATTTCTATATATGACTAACAAGATGCAGCAGAAAGAGCTAGAAAGAGAAATCCCATTCAAAGTAACTTCAGACAATATAAAATATCTGGGAGTCTATCTGTGAAGGCAGACTCAGAAATTTTTTGAAAACAATTACAAAACACTTCTCACAAATAAAAGCAGACTTAAATAACTGGGCAAAAATCAAGTGCTCATGGATAGGCCAAGCAAATATAATAAAAATGACAGTTCTACCAAAATTAAACTACCTGTTTAGTGCCCTAACAATCAAAATTCCAAAAAATTACTTCAGTGACTTAGAAAAAAATTGTAAATAAATTCATATGGAGAAATAGTTGAGAATCTGCAGGGATTTAATGAAAAAAAATTGTAAAAGAAGGTGGCTTAGCCCTACCAGATCTAAAATTAAATTATAAAGCATCAGTCATCAAAACTGTCTGGTATTGGCTAAGAAACAGAGTGGTGGACCAGTAGAATAGACTAGGTGCAATAGCAGGAAATGATTGTAGTAATCTGCTGTTTGATAACTCTTTATCCCAAAGAGTCCAGCTATTGGGATAAAAACTGTCCGATAAAAACTATTGGGAAAATTGGAAGTTAGTATGGAAGAAACTTGGATTAGACCAACACCTCACACCCTATAACAAGATAAAATCAAAATGGATATAGGATCTAAATGTAAAAAATAATATTTAAGCAAACTAGAAGATCAAGGAATAGTTTATCTGTCAGATCTATGGAAAGGGAAGTAGTTTGTGATCAAGGAAGAGATGGAGAATGTCATTAAAAACAAACTAGATAATTTTGATTACATTAAATTAAAAAAAAATTTTGCACAGACAAAACCACTGTAACCAAGATCAAAAGAAATTAAGTAAATTGGGAAACAATTTTTACGACTGGTGTTTCTGACAAAGGACTCTTCTCTAAAATATACAGAGAATTGAGTTAAATTAAAGAAAAAAGACAAGCCATTCCCCAATAGACAAATGGTCAAAGAATATGCAAATGAAATTTACAGGTGAGGAAATCAAAGCAATCCATAATCATGTGAAAAATTGCTCTAAATTATTAGAGAAATGCAAATTAAAACATCTCTGAGGTACTACCTCTCAAATTGGCCAATATGACTAGAAAGGACAATGATCAATGTTGGAAAGGATGTCGGAAATCTGGGACACTAATACATTGTTGGAGCTGTGAACTGATGCAACCTTTCTGGAGAGCAGTTTGGAATTATGGCCAAAGGGCAACAAAAATGTTCATACCCTTTAATCCAGCAATACCACTACTGGGTCTATACCCTGAAGAGACAATGAAAAAGGGTAAAAACTTCACCTGTACAAAATTGTTCATAGCAGCTCTTTGTGGTGGCAAAGAAATGGAAACTGAGGGAATGTGCATCAGCTGGGGAATGGCTTAACAAACTGTGGTATATGTATGTGATGGAACACTATTGTTCTGTTAGAAACCAGGAGGGATGGGAATTTAGGGAAGCCTGGAAAGATTTGCATGAACTGATGCTGAGTGAGATGGGCAGAACCAGAACATTATACCCTAACAGCAACATGGGAGTGATGATCAACCTTAATGGACTTACACCTACAGGGCAGCAAGCAGGCACAATTTTGGGGTGTCTGTGATGGAGAATGCCATCTGTATCCTGAGGAAAACATTATAGAGTTTGAACAAAGACCAAAGACTATTACCTTTAATTTAAAAAAAAAAGTCTTAATTATGTAATTCTGCTATATCTCATGCTATATGTTTCTTCCTTAAGGATATGATTTCTCTCTCATCACATTCAACTTAGATCAATGTGTTCTATGGGAGTGATAGAAAGACTAGCAAACTACCTTCTGTAGGGGGTAGGGGGAGGGAAGTGAGATTGGGGGAAAATTGTAAAACTCAAAATAAATAAAACCTTTCTAAAATGGAAAAAAAAAGAAAATGTCTGCTTGATGAAAAAGATAGGCATCACAAATAAAATTTGTTATATACTGTTCCTTGCAGGATACCTGTTTCCCAACACCTGAAATATTTTCTGAAAGTGTTTTTAGCTATTTCATTTTCCATTTTGTTTTCACCTCCAAAATGATGTCAATTCTTATATTTATATGTGAGGGTAGGGTTGAAACCATCCCATCACATTTTACCTCTGAAACCATAATTAAGTAAGAACACAACTCAATTGAAAAACTTGGAACTAAATGTGAAAAGTCTTTGAGAGCTATTAAGTAAAGTAAAATTATACAAGGCAGGAGATTTGTTCCAGTTGACTGGGGGATTTTTTTTTAATGCCCTCTGACTTTTGTATATAAGCATCTCGTTAGCTAGAATAAGGAGCTTTTCCAGAAACTTGGACCATGTGGCTTTTCAGAATCTTCCCCCTGATGACTTTCATTGGGGGATATCTTTTTAGTTTTGAAAGCTCCAAAGGACTTTGGATTCCTTATCTCCCTATTGATGGCCAAAATTCCTAAAACAATATCACCATATAATCTGGTGATAACATCTGCTTCATTGGGAGCTGAGGACAGACTGGACTCAACAGCTCTTTAAGGAGCCCTGAAAAGAAATTACGTCAAGTTTAAAAGGAATTTATTGAGCATCCCAGAAATGGGAGAAGAGGACTACCAGCAACCAGGAGCTATAAGGTAACTATTCTTTGCCATATGTGTAACCTTGTACCCATTTCTACCTGTACTTTATGTTCCTTTTTCAAAACATTTTTTATTTAAGGCAATGGGGTCAAGTGACTTGTCCAAGGTTATACAGATAGGCAATTATTAAGCTAGGCAATTAATAATTATTAATTGTTAAGCATTTGAACTCTGGGCCTACTGACTCCAGGACTGGTGCTCTATCTATTGTGCCACCTAGTTGCCCCAACTTTATATGTTCTTGTGGAAGAGTATATCACAGACTTTGGAAAAGGAATATTTTGAACCAACTATTAGTATTGGCTACCCTTAGTAAACCCCCCCCCTTTTTTTAGGTTTTTGTAAGGCAAATGGGGTTAAGTGGCTTGCCCAAGGCCACACAGCTAGATAATTATTAAATGTCTGAAACCGTATTTGAACACAGGTACTCCTGACTCCAGGGGTGGTGCTTTAGCCACTGTGTAAAAACCCTTTTCTTTTTTTTTAAATTTATTTTTATTAAAGATATTGAGTTTTACAATTTTCCCCCCAATCTTGCTTCCCTCGCCCCACCACACCCCCCCCCCCACGGAAAGCACTCTGTCATTCTTTACTTTGTTTCCATGTTGTACCTTGATCCAAATTGGGTGTGATGAGAGAGAAATCATATCCTTAAAGAGGAGAAGGGAAGTTTAAGAGGTAACAAGATCAGACAATAAGATATCTGTTTTTTTCCTAAATTAAAGGGAATAGTCCTTGAACTTTGTTCAAACTCCACAGCTCCTAATCTGGATACAGATGGCACTCTCCTTTGCAGACAGCCCAAAATTGTTCCTGATTGTTTGCACTGATGGAATGAGCAAGTCCTTCAAGGTTGAACATCACTCCCATGTTGCTGTTAGGGTGTACAGTGTTTTTCTGGTTCTGCTCATCTCACTCAGCATCAGTTCATGCAGATCCCTCCAGGCTTCCCTGAAATCCCGTCCCTCCTGGTTTCTAATAGAACAGTAGTGTTCCATGACATATGTATACCACAGAAAAACCCTTTTTTAGGTTTTTTTTGCAAGGCAAATGGGGTTAAGTGGCTTGCCCAAGGCCACACAGCTAGGTAATTATTAAGTGTCTGAGACCAGATTTGAACCCAGGTACTCCTGACTCCAAGGCCGGTGTTTTATCCACTATGCCACCTAGCTGCCCTGAAAAACCCTTTTCTTAAAAAAAGTTATTTGAGTCTGGGTGACCAAATTGATTTTCAACTAATAATCTTTGGGGAAAATATTCCATTGGGAATTTAAGCTATTGGCATAACAAGAAAGGTTCTAAAACTGTTTTGTTTCATAGACCCCTTTCGCACTCTACCAAAATTTTTGGACCCCCACCCCCTTCTTGGAATCATGTTTTAAAAGCATAAAATATATTGGTTTATAAAGGAAACCAAATATTCTGAAGTAAAGTTAACAAAATTGTTTTGAAATATCATGATCCTCAAATTAGTTAAGATTTCTTGCATTAGAGAAATCCATCCTATTTTGTCTTAAGGTATTCCTAGAATCCCAAGAGGGAGATTTAACTAGCCAAGCTCTGGAACCCTAATCGCTCTGTGAGCTGGAGTTGGTTAAGAATTGTCAGAACCTGATATGGACTACATATAAAATAACCATTAAAGGATCAGATACATAGTTGTCATTAGTTTGTGCCTCTTGTAACAAGTCATAGTTTTATGACATGGTAGAAAATACTAGATTTTATTTCCTGGAATAAATATCATCTGTTGTCTCCAAATAATAAAAAAAATTCAATGACATTTTTATTTTATCTGTCACTTGGAAAAACTTGCTCTGTGATATCAGTAGACAATAGCTAACAATACCACTGGAGCTATATTTTCTCAATCTTCTATTGTGGTTTATTAATAGTTGATGGTATAGCAGCTTGGTGGTGAAATATTAAATGGATCACAGGAAATGGCAAATAGCATGATAAGAGCTTAAGTTGTTCTTCTCTTATATCTAAGGATGAATGTGACAAAGCCAGTGGACATATGGACTTGAAAATGTACTTAAAAAGATTCAATAACTATCAGTCTTATGTGGATATTTGTTATCTACACTAAATTTCAACTCTTAGCATTTGGTAGGATATTGCATAGGTGGGATATGGGAACAATGAAATACCATCTTATGATTTCTGTCCTTACCCAGGCCTTATTACATGGCAATTTTTAATGAGCCTTCATTCAGTGAGCTAGCAACATAACAAGAGATATATGGAGTGACATTATATGCAAATTTTTATAGTGTGGCATTCATCCAAATGTGTTTAGAAATGATTTTACATAATTAGCTTTAATGTTTAAATATGTTTTAATGCATATGCATATATATATTTATATTTATTTTTCCAAAAAGCATTTTAAAACAAATTTTTCTTGTTCTGCTAAAATTGTGATCGGGATATTTGTTTTAGTCCAGGCTGTGATTTCTTCTGCATATAGAAATTCTCTTCACAAATGCTAATCAGTAAGTTGTCTTGTAACTTATAGACCTTCAAGAATTGCCTAGAACACTGTGAGATTGAGCAACGTAGTCATGGTCACAACTCTTAAGTGAGCTAGGTCAGAGGGAGGACTAAAAACTAGCTTTTCTTGCTTCTAAGATATTCTTATATTATACCATGCATCTGCTGTGTTTATAAATATCTTCAGCATTTTCCCTTTGTGGAATTGATTTTGGAATGAAAAAAATGGCTTAAAATTGTAATGAGGGTTGACCAGTAGAAGCCTCATTTTCAGGGTCTAAGAATCTGCTTTTGAATTCACTCAATTTCAATTTAGCAGTCAGTCGAAACTCTTTTTCTTCACCAGACAGTAAGCAGATGGGAAACAATTTTAAAGTATTGACACATCATCTGAGGATGAGAATAGGACCCCTTCACTCCACAAGAAGTAAACTCTCCAAGCCTCCCCACATTGTTTGGCAGGTAGAACTTGCTTCTTAAGGGTATCACATTGACCAGTGCTTTCTTTGTCTGTATTACCTTAACTTTAAAGAAATAATGACTTTTGTTCTAAATTCTAGAGTATATCTTGACAAACTATTTTGTATTTTAAAATGCAGACACAGCTTTAAGATATAACAGTGACATAAGCATGACTTTGTAGAATATGCAGTGTAAATATGTTTGTAATTCAAGAGTTAAAACTATACATTATTTCATTCACTGTCTTAGCCCTTGTACAAATTCAAACATGCATCAAATCATCTGTGAAATAAAGGAAAGCCTTCTGCCCATCTCCCCCATTTTGCTACATGATCCTAGGTCTAGACTAATAAATATAAAACAGATCATGTAATAAATGGTGTATATGTATAGTTGTTTTATAAATATGCACATATTATGTATGTATATAAATATATGTTAATAAGCCTATTATCTTTTGTGGCATATTTCCATAATTAAAAAGGATCACTTTGAATCTTTGAAATTATACTTTCTCATCTAGAGCCATTTATCTAAGGTGAAATTGAGCATTATTTAAAATTGTCTTCTATTGGTAGTCTAAAGGACCTGCTTAACAAATATGTGGGTGCATATAAAATATTTTTAATTTGATTATAGATGAATTTCTTTTGAACAGCTAAATAAATATTATTTACTAGAGCCCGTAATACACAATTAGACTTCAGGACTTTAAAATATTTTTTCAATAAGCATATTCCCATCAGTATTTCTGATTAGAAACCTCAACCTTTGTGACTCTTATTTGTGTTCTCTCATAAATGCCCCAAAGAAGGTCCAATTAACATACTCAATTAAGAATTTATCAAGCACTTGGCCATTGCTAACTGTTGGAGATTAGGAAGACACAAACAAAGCAATCCTAGCCTTCAAGGAATTTACATTTTGCTGAGACCAAAAACAAACAAAAAGCTTATAAAGAGAGAAATCAATCTAAACTATATGTAAAATATGTAAAAGAATTTTTATCTGATCACAATATTCTCTCATTTTATCTCTTTCTGTCCTACTCCTCCTAAATGTATACTTTATCTTAATAGTGGCCTTCAATCTATCTACCTTGAAAAATTTTGCAAAACCAGCCAAAACTCTATACTCTTTACTTCCTTGTCTTAGTGAACTAATTCCATTCTCTATTATCCTTCATTTTCAAATCCCTTTCTTCTTTATCCTAGCAGCTCTCACATCTTGCCAAATCCCAATTCTTTTATTACTTTTTTTCATCTATTCCTTTCTTCCTTGATATTCAGACCTTAGAATTTGACATTATCCTGGACTCTTCACTCTCTCACCCCACCCCGATCCAAATTTTGTCATTTTTTACCTTCGCAGCATCTACCACATTAACTTCTTCATTCTATTCACCCAACTAATATCTTAGAGAGATAGGTAGTCAGAGCATAATAGGCTAGCTGTTATGTCCTATTCATAGGACAGCTAGGTGGCATAGTACAGGCTTGGAATCAGAGGCATCTTGGGAAAGACACAACTCTGATTGCCTCACAGGAGGGCCATCTCCAGTTGATTCATTTCTGGCCACTGGACCTAGATGGCTCTGGAGGAAAAAGTGGAGCAGGTGACTTAGCATAGCACCCCTTCACTCAAATCAAAATCAATTGCTTGTCATAGCATCACCTATGTGATGTCATGGTCTTCAAGAGCCAACAAAGGGTATGCAGAGGCAATTTACAAATGAGGAAATCAAAGTGACCCATAGTTATATGAAAAATCACACTAAATCATTATTGATTAGAGAAATGCAAATTAACGCATTTCTGAGGTACCACCTCACACCTCTCAGACTGGCTAATATGACCAGAAAAGACAGTGATCAATGTTGGAAGGGATGTGGGAAATCTGGGACACTAATACATTGTTGGTGGAGCTGTGAACTCACCCAACCTTTCTGGAGAGCAATTTGGAATTATACCCAAAGGGCAATAAAAATGTGTATACCCTTTGATCCAACAATACCACTACTGGGTCTATACCCTGAAGAGATCATTAAAAAAGGGTAAAAACATTACTTGTACAAAAATATTCATAGCAGTCCTGTTTGTGGTGGCAAAGAATTGGAAATTGAGTGAAAGACCATCGATTGTGGAATGGCTGAACAAATTGTGGTATATGTATGTCATGGAACACTAGTGTTCTATTTATTAGAAATCAGGAGGGATGGGAATTCAGAAAAGCCTGGAAGGATTTGCATGAACTGATGCTGAGTGAGAAGAGCAGAACCAGAAGAACATTGTATACCCTAATAGCAACATGAGGATGATGATCAGTCTTAATGGACTTGTTCATTCCATCAGTGCAACAATCAGGGACAATTTTAGGGTATCTGTAATGGAGAATACCATCTATATCCAAAGAAAGAAGACCAAAGACTATTACCTATAAGTTTTTTTTAAAAGTTCTCTTATTATGTAATTTTGCTATCTCTTATATTTTATTTTATCCCTAAGTATATGATTTCTCTCAGCACATTCAATTTTCATCACTGTATAGCATGGAAACAATGTAAAGAGTATCAGACTGCCTTCTGTGGGGGGTAGGGGGAGGGGAGTGAGATTGGGGGGAAATTGTAAAGTTCAAAAAATAAAAAATAAATTTTTGAAAAGAATGAAGGGGGAGGCTAGGTGGCACAGTGGATAGAGCACTGGCCCTGGAGTCATGAGTACCTGAGTTCAAATGTGGCCTCAGACACTTAATAATTACCTAGCTGTGTGGCCTTGGGCAAGCCACTTAACCCCATTGTCTTGCAAAAACCTAAAAAAAATAATAATATATTATTCTGCCCTTATATCTTTTTTTAAACTTTTTTCTGTCATTCACAATAAAAGAAATAGCAAAGACTTTAGTTATTTCCATCAATTCTATTATATGATCTTTGTAATCAGTAATCTCACTCTGACTCTCAATAGTACAAACACACACACACACACACACACACACACACACACACACACACACTTTCTCTCTACCTTCCTATTGGTCTTATTTTTACTTGTCTCTAAAATTCCTCTCTTTTTGTGCTACTACTTTTCTTATTCTTATTTCCTTATTTCTTTATCACCTAACCTGGACCAACTATAATAGTTTCCTACCTGGTAACCCTGATTCTAAGTCTTTCGCCCCTCTAATCTTATCTGTGCACTGCTGTAAAATTAGTCTTCCTGAAGCACTTTTTTCATTGTGTCATTTCCTCACTCAAAAACCTTCAATGCTTGCTATTAACTGTACAAAAAAATAATAATTTAGCCCAGCATTTAAATTTCTCTATAATCTGGAGTTTTGTACCTTTTAGTACCAAGATTTCTCTCCACACTCCCCTCCCCCCACCACAATCAAGCTGATCTAGTGATTTACTGTTCCCCAAATTTGTCTTGTCTTTTTTTTGGATCTAGGCTTTTGCTACCTTTGCTAATGTTCTACTTTTTCTCCTTCTTTATGGCTATTAACATCTTATACTCCAACCCCCCCCCCAAGGCCTACCTCAAGTTGTGTGTGTTTCTTACTAACTTCTGTAGAATTTATGGGCCTATGAGTGTGATATTATCAAGTGGGAAGAGCTCAAGAGATTGACTGAAATACTATCATAAACTTCTTCAGAACCAGTATTTTAATTTTTAGGAGGAATATTTTTTAAAATGTTTTATATTCTAAATGTACTCATATATAATATTAGGCCTATATATTCATGGTATTCTGTTTCTTAATTTAAAATTAAAGATGTCTAAAAGACATATGCCTATCAAAGGTATTTGCAGCTTGCATAGAAGATTTCATTTGGTCCAAGTGGAAAAGTGATTTCCTATAAATGATTAAGATCCTTCAGGTAAGATCTTGCTTTTTGTGGATGGTATTGCACTGTTAGCTTCAAGTCCCAGACCTCCTCATTGAATCCACAGGTACTCAAAAGAAAATTGTCTAACAGTCAGTAGAGGAAAAAATTAAATGACTGAAGAATACGTATTCCACAGATGAATGCAGTTAAAGTGGCATTTCATTGACTTAATCCTTCAGGATATATAGATATAGATGTCATTTTTTCGTCATGTCTGAATCTTCACAACCCCATTTGGGCTGGGTTTTTTTTTTTTTGGCAAAGGTACTTGAGTAATTTTTTGTCATTTTCTTCTCTGGATCATTTTACAGATGAGGAAACTTAAACAGGTTTAGGTAACTTGCCCAGGGTCACACAGCTAATAAGAATCTGAGGCCAGATTTGAACTCAGGAAGATGAGTCTTCCTGATTCAGGGTCTGCTTCTCTATCCACTATACTACCTACAGGCCTGATATAGATAGATAGATAGATAGATAGATAGATAGATAGATAGATAGATAGATAGATAGATAGATAGATAGATAGAGATATTTAGGTAAATATAAATAGAAAGGATATAATAATCCATTTGTTTCAATCTTTGTCTTGGACTAAGTGCAAAAAAGATTTTTGCACCCATTTGAATGGAAATGCTTCTATATCAGTTTGTTCCAATTGGTTGATGAACTTCATCATAGCATATGGATCCTATATAAAGGCATCAAGTTAGCTAGAATGGGAGAATTCTAGAAACTGGAACAAATGTAGTTCTCCAGCACATCTTTGAAATGTAACTGCTTAGAGGAGAGGTGAGAGAGACTTTGGTTCCAACCTTGGCCAGGTCTCTGACTTTACCACCCTCTTTGATCAAAAAAGGATCTTATCTTGCAAGCTTCAAAGGATCTCGACCTTCAGTTTTTCCCTTCTCAGTTCTAATGTCATCTCCAGAATGATCAGTGGTAGTGTTTGCAGCATCAGGAACCAAGGACACTCATCAGTTCTATAATACAGTCTTTACCATACCTTAGGGAAATTTCTTGCAGCCCATGAAGAGAAGGAAAGGACTTCCAACAAGTAATGAGCTGTTCTTTTCCTTGTTCTATTCAAGGTGAACTCTAGTTTTCCCTGGGTAATATGTACTTATGGGGCAAAGAGTAAAAAAATGTTCGAGTGATGGATGCTTTGTACTAACCTTTCATATACTACCACTTTCATAAATACCTATTTTTCTTAAAAGTTATTTAGACCTGACAGACCGAATGGATTCTCAACTGATAACCTTTGGGGGAGGAGGGATCAAGTACATAGCATTAGAGAATCACCCCATTGCTAATATGAGGTATCCTTAGAACCTCAAGGGGGTAATATTATCTAGTCAGTCTCTGGGGCCCTGACTCATGGCCTCCACTTATTTTTTTTTTTTTTAGGTTTTTGCAAGGCAATGGGGGTTAAATGGCTTGCCCAAGGCCACACAGCTAGGTAATTATTAGGTGTCTGAGGCTCGATTTGAACCCAGGAACTCCTGACTCCAGGGCCGATGCTCTATCCACTGCGCCACCTAGGTGCCCCTTCCACTTGTTTTTAATGCCCTATATTGTGCACTCAGAGGAGAATTTCAGTGGACATTCCCTTCTAAGCAAATAATTATATTAGCTTACATAAAACAAAAGAAATGTTTTTCAAATGTTTGTGAATGAAATTAGGGGCCTAGATTGCTTAATAGAAAGATAGCTAAGTCTGTAGTCAAATATGACTGAAATGATTGAACAACAAAATGACCCAAGAGGAACAGGGGGCAGCTAGGTGGCACAGTGGATAGAGCACTGACCCTAGAGGACCTGAGTTCAAATTTGGTCTCAGACACTTAATAATCACTTAGTTGTGTGACCTTGGGCATATCACTTAACCCCATTGCCTTGCAGAAATGGGGAAAAAAATGAAACAAGTTCAGTGCAATAGAAAAGGGCAACAATAAAAAGAGTATAGTGTTTACTTGCACTTAAAGCCCAAGAGATGATTTATTGGTCCAGGTGAATGCAATTTTGCCTGATTAGGGAATGTAAAATTCTCTTATTCTATCAACCATAAATGAAATTATAGTTTTTTATTGACATTTATAATCTTTTCTGAGAGCAGCATTATTTAGGACAATAATTTCTGTTAATATTCTTTAAAATTAGGAAAAATTGTATTGTTTCCTTAAGATTTAAGATCCTTAAATACCACAGTAAATAATACAGTCTGATGCTGCCCAATGATATAACAGTTTTTCACAAACATTCTCAGAGATGACAATTCCAGCTGAAGCCATTTTGCTTACAAATCTCTGTGCTCATCTGATTAAGGTATTAGAGGAAGACAGTGAGAAAGATCATCAATAAGTGATTAATCATACATACTTAGAAACATCAGACACATGATTTAAACAAAACTGTTCTTCAAGGAAAAGAAGAAAGAGCAGGTTTTTTTAAAACAGTTTTTAGGCAAGAATTATAAAATGATAGTGTCTATAACAAAGTTTTGGAAAAATCAGTTCCAATTGTTTATCATGGTTTTATTATTTTATGTAAGGTCCTGAAGAAAATTGCCATTACAAAAAGCAGGGATGTAAAGGAATGATTTTACTTAAATTAGTATCTAAATAATAGATAATGAATAATAGATTTTAAAAAACCTAATGATTGCTTCTGATTTAAAATGTCAGTTGAGAATTTAATATAGTAACCATTTGCAACTCGGTGTTAAGATGAATAATAGAGATAAGAAATAATAACTGAAAATATGAAGTTAGATTATAAATTGAGCTGGAGAAAGAAATAAATCACTCAAGTATCTTTGCCCAGAAACCCCAAATGGGGTCATGAAGAATTAGATACAACTGTAAAAATGGCTGAACAACAAGAGGGAAGAAATCTAGTGATGTTTGGTGAAAATAGGGAGAAAAGATCTTCAGTAAGATTGATCTGCTCTAGGTAGTAATGAACAGTATATAAAAAGTAAATATTTTAAAGATGGGAAATTAATCCCTTAAAGCTCCTGGTTGTTTATTAATGTATAAATGCTGAATTTTTCTATATAATCTATTCTCCACTGTCTTATTCAGCATTTGAAAAGTACTATGGGATTTTTTTTTTCCTTCATGGACAATTAGCTGATTTTACTTTTAACAGTCATTTTACTTAATCTCAATGTGCAGTTTTAGAGAGTTGTCAGTAACCTTTTCATTTATCTGAAAATGGGGTAATAGAGTTGATTTCATTATTGAAATCTTATTTCTATTCACAGAATTTATCCTAGAGGCAATGTTTCTATACCTATGGAATAGAAAGAACACCAGTAAAAGTTCTCTACCACATAAGTCATTCAAAATTATGTTTTCAAAACTATGTAACATCTGTAATCAAATAAAAAAACTATAACAATATTGAGATTGATTGGCACTATTAAAGGGTAAAACACAGGAAACATAAGACACAGCAGATAGAAAGATAGGAAAATATGGATTCAAATCCTATCTCAGCTATATATTGGTTGTGTTACTCTAAGCAAGTCACTTAACCTCTCACTATGCCAGTCAATTTGTTAAAGACTTTAAATTGGAGAAACACTTCTAATTTACATCAGTAGAAGTTCCTTCTTGTGGTGAAAGGAATTGAAGAAATCACATATCTTGTAAAAGGAGAGACAGGGAAGAGAATCCTTAATGATTAGTATAATCCAGGAAGAGACCATTGAGAATGAGAGAGAACATTTCTATACATTTTAAGTTAATAACCTTTGAGTCTTGTAATATACCCTGTTGTTCTTGTTCTATAACACAGGGGATCAGAGAATCATAGTTTTAGAGTGGACAAGGACCAGATCTAGGTCAGCTTCATTTTACATATAGAGAAACTGTAACCTAGAAAGATAAAGTGACTTACCCATGTTAAATAGGTACTAAGTTGCAGTCAGGATTCAGACTTAGATTATCTGATTCCTAAGTGGTATTCCTCCTGACACCAAAGAGTCTGAGTTTTAAGGAACAAGAAAAAATAAAAATATCCTAAAGAATGAACATACCCCCAAAATAGTTATGCAGCCTTTGAAGAAAGACCACTAATTATAGGGGACATATGATCTCTAGGACAGCTCATTCCACTATGGAAAGCCCTGTTAGAAAATTTTTCCTTCCTCCTATCCTAAGTCTTCTTCTGAAACTTCTGCCCATTGCTTCTACCACATTTTACTCCCAGAGCCCAATAAAAATGAATTTGTTATATTTTTACTTTGTTTTTACTGATACATGCTGTATCCACCCCAGAAGAATGTAATTTCTTTGAGGACTGATCTATTTCCTTCTTGTTTTTGTGACTTCTACATGGCTTTCCTTGTTTTGTGACTTCTACATGGCAGACTTTGAAATACTTAAAAGTCCCTAATCTATACCTCCCCCTCTTCTCCAAGTTAAAATACCCAAGTCATTCAGTCAGCCTTCATGTGGTTCTTTATCACCCTCATTATCATCTTATGGATGCTTTTCATTTATCTGTGTCCTTTCTAGAATGTTATTCCCAGGTCGGCTAGGTGGCGTAGTGGATAAAGCACCGGCTCTGGAGTCAGGAGTACTTGGGTTCAAATCCGCTCTCAAACACTTAATAATTACCTAGCTGTGTGGCCTTGGGCAAGCCACTTAACCCCATTTGCCTTGCAAAAAAAAAAAAACCTAAAAAAAAAAAGAATGTGATTCCCAGAGCTAAGAGCAATACTTCAGATATATCCTAATCAGGACAAAATACAGTGGGTAGATCATTTCCCTTGTACTGGGGCAATATGCATAGCTTAATGCAACCTAAGATTGTTTTTGCTTTCTTTAGTTACCATATCACACAGTCTTCACCAGAAGAGACTGAGCATAAGATAACTTAACACATGAAAGAAATGATTATTTCTCTCTTGTATTTGTTAACTAATTATTGAATTAGGACCAGGGTTTTTTTTTCCCCCTTTTCTATTTCCTCATCCTAGAAGTCAACCAGGGTGGGAATTTGCTCAAAGATTTACCTAGTCATGAAAGCTAAGATCTAATCAGAGATAGTAAAGAATTCTAACTTTAGGTGAATCACTGGATTCCAATTCATTGTGTTTCTTCAGACAGGTCTGGGAAAATGTGGATTCTCCTTTTTGTCAGAAGGGTGATAGGGAAATTGATAAGTCTCTTTGACCAAGATTTGGGTGCTCAGTGTCAAGTAATTCAAGACCCTCATCAAAAGTGCCATCCTGAGGAACACCCACCCTTCCAAGAGCATATAAGCATTGAGTAGGTTCCAAAGGGGTCTTTGGCTTTTGAGATCATCATTGACCCTTTTATTAATAAAATACTAGCATTATTATTAAAATGAGTAATTACCCAGGAACAAAGTTTCTCAAACTTGTAAAATGTCACCCATGGTTCACAAAGGGAAATCTACTGTAATGGTTTAGGCAATTTTTAGAAGAAGTATAATGCTTCCATATGAATCTGCCAGATATTTCAAATTTTTTAAATACTCTATGAAGGATTTCATCCCAAATTTTGCTTTGCCTTATCAGTATAGAAACAGTCTAAGCCTTTACTGAAAGGCATTTCTTAGTCAGGAAATGGTAGTAGGCGGTACTGATCTGTCTCTGAAAATGTAACTTAGAAAAATTAAACTTTTCATTATATTAAATAGAAGTAGAGTTAGAGAAATACTAAAAACTATGATTCAGAACTGTCAGAATAATCCTATAATTCTACTTTATTTTAAACACACTCAAAGAAAATTTTGTGAAGAGGAAGATGTTATTCCACAAATATTGGTGATAGCACAGTTTTTTTTTTTTAAAGTACTCAGGCTTTATTAAGCTCTTCACTAGTAATTGGCAGGTAGGGCTGAATACACTTTTCTAATTATTCTTAATCTTCAGTTATTTCCCTCTTTTTTTTAGGTTTTTTTTTTTTGCAAGGCAAACGGGCTTAAGTGGCTTGCCCAAGGCCACACAGCTATGTAATTATTAAGTGTCTGAGACCAGATTTGAACCCAGGTACTCCTGGCTCCAAGGCTGGTGCTTTATCCACTACACCACCTAGCCGCCCCTTATTTTCCTCTTTTTTTTAAAAAAGATTTTATTGACATTTTCTGTTTCTTATATCATCATAGTTATCCCATGTATACCTCTGCCTGCCCTCCAGAGCACTTTCCCATATGGCAAATAGTATTTTTTAGAGAGGAAAAAGAAAGTTCAAAACTATGTAATACCTGTGAACTTCCTACTTCCACAGAGGAGTAAGTTGGGGTTTCTTTTCATATGTCTTAATTTGAATCTCCCTTGATCCTTATAATTTTTTGTATTCATCATACACATCATTTCTTACATCACAACAATATTCAATCATATTAATGTACCCCCCAATTTGTTTAGTTAGTCAATCCCCAATTAATGGACATCTACTCTGTTTCAAATTCTTAATTCTCACAAGTGCTCTTATAAATATTTTGGAGTATATGGGAACTTTCTTAACAATGTACTGTCTTCTCTTAAATGCTAATGTTGAATTTTTTTTCTTTTGGAACTGAGGAATTTAGGGTCTTTCATAAAGTATGATAGTAAAAATATTAAATATTCAAAATTCTAGAGGAAATCCTAAGTGATATGTGAAAATCATCTAATTACATATTCATAAGCACCTTAGTGGCCTACCTAAAAATTAATTTGTATTTTTTAAACTATTAAAACTATTGTTTTACCACAATGTTAAACTATTAAAACTATTCAACAAGAGCCTTAAAAATGACTGAAGAATTTCTTGGCCTATTAGAAAAATTAATTAGCCTAAGACAGTGAGGCAGATAATGTCATTGAAATAAGTCTAATTGTGGGAAGGTTGTGTGATCAATTGGAAGAGTAATAATTTGAAAAATTGCCCTGTGCCCAAGGCAGGAAGCACAAAACATGTACAAATATAATAATAAGAAAAGATTAGACAAGACCCAGAAATAGACCCATTTTTTTGTTTAATAAATATAAGGGCATGAAATACAGGGAGAAGAATTATTTATTCAGCAAGAACTTCAGGGAAAACTGTAAAGCAGTATAACACAAGAGATTTAACCTGTCTTCTTTCAGCATCAGTCAGAATGTAAAAGGTTAAAATGTAAATGTAAATGTAAAAGGTTACATCATGTCAAAAAAAATTACAAAAGAAGATACACAAAGTATAGCCAAATGTAAAGTGGGGGAATGCATGAAGATAGAAAATGATCAAATTATATTATTAGAGAATTAGATCATACAAAAAGGAGTTTCAACATTTACTTAATAAACCTTGAGTTCCAAATTATCTGCCTTCCTCCCACTCTACTTCCCCCATTGAGAAAGCAGATTACTTGTATAGATTAAAAATGTGTAGCCATGAAAATCATTACTGCAATAGTTATGTTGTAAAAGTAAACATAACACTACCCCACCTTGCACACGCAAAAAGAGAAACCTCAAGAAAAATAAATTTTAAAAAAGTTTGCTTCAGTTTATATTCAAACACCATTAGATCTCTCTTTGGAATTCTTTATTATAAGTCCATTAGAGAAATTGCTTTAAAGTTTTTCCCCCTACAGTATTTCCCTGAATCCTATTCCTCCCACCCCCATTTATTCTATTCTCTTTCATCCTGTTCCTCCTCAAATATTTTTCATCTGACTTCCCTCTCACACGATCTTCCCTCTCTTCTGTCACCTACAACACCCTCCTCTTCTTCTGCCCTTTTCTCCCAAACCTTTCCTCTCCTATTTTCCTCTAGTATAGATTTATATGCCCAATTGAGTGTGTATGTTATTCCTTCTCTGAGTCACTTCTGATGAGAGTAAGACTCACTCACTCCACCTACCTCTCCTTATATATATATATATTCCTTCTAACTGTCCTAATTTAATTTTAATATAAAATTAAATTATCTATGCAGGCAATACAAAAGTGGGGAACAGATCAGCTTTAGCACTATCCTACCTCTAAATCAGGTGGGAGGCATAATTCTCCTTTTCCTCTGCATAACCTCATTCTCTGTGGAGGTGAAAGGGATTAGATTTATATTCTAGCTCAGTTCTGAAAAACATAGGCCATATCTAACACTAAAACCCTCCTCAGGCTGGAGTTTCAGGCACTCTGGCTTCTCATGCTGGACTGGTTAGCTTTACCATTCCTCCTGAAATCCTGATTGCAAGGTTGTTGTGACTCAAACCCCTGGTTCTATGGGGATCTGGCACCTTAAAACTGTTGAGAATAAACAACACAAATACAGAAACAATCCCTTCTCCCCACCCCAGTCCCATTTCTTAGAACCAGGGTAAAAGAGGTAGCAGGGGAAGGAAAGTTCTTCCTCTCTCAGGGTTCAGTTTATAGCATCCTTACTGTAGTGAACTGGGATCCTCATCCTCTAAAAGCAGCAGATAAGGGAGTAGCAGAGACTGTTAGAAAGAGTGACCAAGTCTATCTAATGATAATAATAATATTAACTTCTATACAGTGTTTACTGTGTGCTCAATGCTTGAAAGTATCACCATTTTAGGCAATTCAGACATATTCCAAAGTTTCCTCAATGGCACTTCCAAATACATACATATACATATATATATATATATATATATATACACATATATATATATATACATATATATATATTATACATATATATATATATATATTTGTGGAATATATCTAGGCATAGCTAGATATGCCTAGGTTACATATATATAAAACTTACTACCATTTTTATTGGATTTCTATCTTTTTTTTTTTTTAGGTTTTTGCAAGGCAAATGGGGTTAAGTGGCTTGCCCAAGGCCACACAGCTAGGTAATTATTAAGTGTCTGAGACCAGATTTGAACCCAGGTACTCGTGACTCCAAGGCTGGTGCTTTATCCACTACACCACCTAGCCACCCCTATCTTTTTTTTTACATGTCATTGAAGTTTTTTAATGTTGTAACCATCCTCATGTTCCCCATAGAATCTCTAGTTTTCATTACTTGATTTTGCAAAGTACAATCTTTTGGGGGAATGTATGTCATATTCTAGCAGAACCAGGTGTTTATAAATTATACCAAAAATATAAGGGAGATTTTTTGTAGGTAGAGCACAGATATATGGAAGAGTAGGAAATGTTTTATATAGAAAGTGGTATGTTAGCTACACTTGGGAGAAATCTTGTGATTCTGAGAGGCAGAGGGGAGGTTGGAGTATATTCCAGGCATGCCAGACAGTCTATGCAAAGTTATAAAAAAATGTCAGGAACAGCTAGAAAGTTACTTTGGCTTGTGAAGTATATGAAGAGGAATAATATGTAATAAGGTTGGAAAGGTTATGAAGGGCTTTAAATGCTAAAGAAATTTGTAGGTGGTGCAGTAGATTGAGCACTGGCCTTAGAGTAAGAAGGATGGGAGTTTGAATCCAATCTCAAACTTGACACTAATTTGTTGTGTGACCTTGAGCAAGTCACCAACCCTGATTGCCTGACATCCAGGGCCATCTCCACTCATCCTTATCCATATCTGGCCACTGGACCGAGATGGCTCTGGAGAAGAGAGACTGGTGATTTAGCACAGCACCCCCTCACTCAAGTCCAATTCACATGCCTGTCATGGCATGTGATGGATATTGTCTTCTTCAAGAATGAAGGACAAAACATTATCATTATTATTTAATATGAAAAGTAATATGGACTTACTGAAGCTTATTAACTGGGGAATGGCATGATCAGATAAATGTTTTAGGAATATCACTTTGGCTTTGGGGAGAGATTGGAGGGAGGAAGATCAATTAAGAGATTAGGAGGGTTTGAATAAGCAGTGACTGTATAAAAGAAGAGTAGGAGTCTGGATGCCAGAGATTTTGCCAAGGTATAATAACAAGATGGTGACTAATTACTGCCTTTGGAGGTGAAGAAGAGGGAGAAGGTAAGGATTATCCTAATGTTATGAATCTGTGTAATTGGAGGAAGGTTGGGTGAGTACCTAACAGAAATAAGGAAGTTTGGAAGAAAATATGTTTCTTTTTGGATTTGTTTAATTTGAAATACCTATAAGCATTTAGGTTAAAATGCCCAATAGAAATTTTGTAATGCAGCACTCAAGCTGAGTAGATCTATTGGAGCTATGTATATACTCGAAGAGAGGAAGCAATTAAACCTATGGGACCTGATACATGAGAAATTTTCAGGGCAGAACTTTGTAGTGCATTCATACTTAAATGGCAGGACTTAGATAATAATCCAGCAAAAGATACTGAGGAATCTTCTACTGGTAGAAGAACTAGAGAGAGCGGTATCACCAAAACCTAGAGAAGAGAGGTATTCAGGAGGAAAGGGTATTGGTTCAAAGGAGTCAAATGAATCAAAGAGGATGAATAAGGACTGAAAAAAGGACTGGATTTGGCAATTAAGAGATAGTAGAGTGATGAGGAGAGGTTCCAGACTGCAAAGGGTGGAGAGGACAGAAAATGAAGGCAATGAAGAAGCAGTAGATTTTTCTAGGAGTTGGAATTTAGAGGATGATAACTTGAAGGTCAGAGTAGGGTCAAATGAAAAATTTTTAAGTGTAATGAAACTATTCCTCCACATATAACTTTGGGATATCATTATATAATTTAAGGGAGGAAGAATAGACATCTAAAGCCTCTTCTTCCACCTTTTTCCAAAGGAGACTCTTTTTACCTTCCAGAAGGGGAAGCAAAAGGTTGGTCACAGAAAGTTGGTCACTTTCTTCTCTTCAGAGAGAGAGAGAGAGAATCAGATTAGAATTATGTCAACCTGTTCCATTAAATACTGTTAATCTAGGAGGTGTGGTTTTCAGATTCGAGATAAACTTCTGATAGCTATTTGAGAAAGGAGGAACCAAGCTTTATAGCTAAGGCTTTACTCTTATCCCTCCAAATACCAATTCCACAGTGAACCCCCTTGGAAGCAAAGAAACTCATTTATCCAGGACTAGAAATCAGAGAAATTATATATAGGAAAACACCCACCAAACAATACAGAAGTCTTCCGCTGGGAGAAAAATAATTCAGTTTAACCAAGAGAGAGTCCCAGATCTCACTCAAGACAAAATTCCCTGAAGCCTCTAGTTAGCAAACTGGGAATAAGAACGTGATGGAGACTACTAGCTCATCTCATTTTGGCTTCTTCTCAGAGTCTTTAGCAACACGAAGAGGGATTACCACCATCCAACTCCTCTCTTGAATCTAGAAGTCAACAGTACCCAGAATGACTGCAGAGTCCAAAGCGACTAAAGAGATTCCCAGAGTGTCCCAAGAGACTGGAGCTCTCCTCTGTGCTGCTCTTGCCAACTTCACCCTGTCCCTCACATAGGAACAAGGACCTGATCTTTACTGATAAGGAAAAAGTCCCATACCAATGACATTTGGAAATTGGGTAACCTAAGAAATTGTGGTAGCTAAATTAATGGATACTCTTGAGCTGTCAGAAATGATAGATATGAGAAATTCAGAGAAATGGGGAAAATGTATGACCTGATACACAGCAATCAAAACAGAACCAGGAAAAAAAATTATGCCAAATTACAGTAACATAAATGAAAACAATACCAAATAAGTCAACAGATTGAGTGCAATCACCAGTTTTGATTCCAGAAATACTGGTGTTGAAATGTACTTCCCTCATCTTAGTAGTAAAGTGTGATACTATAGGCATGAAGGGTAGCTTAGGTGATACAATGAGGAGTTCTGGCCTTGCACCTAGGAAGACTCATCTTCTTGAGTTCTAATCTGTCCTCAGACACTTACTAGCTGTGTGACCCTGGGCAAGTCACTTAACCCTGTTTGCCTCAGTTTCTCATCTGTAAAATAAATTAGAGAAGGAAATGGCAAATCATTCCAGTAGCTTTGCTGAGAATATCTCACATGGGGTCATGAAGAAAACATAACAATAGGATGCTGTAGACTCTCAAAAATTGATTTTGCTTAATTCTTTTCTTGTTCTAAGTGTGAGTGAGGTTACTATGTAGAGTAATTTATTTGGAAGTAAGTACAATGTAAAAAGCATCAAGAAAAAATTTTTTAAACAACTCTATCACTTCATTATTATTCATCTTTTCAGAAAAAGAGGGCAAATCATCAAAACTCTAATCCCTAATAGACTTAGTCATCACTCTTGGTACCAATAACTTCTAATATCTAGGAAGAAATCTAGAAAGAAGGAAATGAAGGTAAGGAAAGAAAATTAGTACAAGAAATAATTGACAAATTTAATTGGACAAGAAGGAGAATTAGTTACCACAGTGTTTTACAGATGATAATTATGAACAATCCTTACTTTCTAATAGCTTCTTTACTTCAATAGAAGATGTGATTTCATTGATGTGGGTACTCCCTCTATTGCCAACCCATCCAAACCTCTTCTTCCTGTATATCTCTGATGCCTATCCTCGTATAAATCCGCCTCAAAGGATCAACTCTGTCATGGGCTTCTTTCTATATATGCATGGATTCCAGTGGGTAGCATATAGACTTTTTCTTTCACTTACTTCTAATCTTGATCCATGAATTACCTCCCTTTTCTTCATCATACATCACTCTAACATCCTTTATACAACTTCTTCTGCACATGTGTTCTTTCTTAATTTATTACTTCTTGGGCAGGGTTCCACAGTGCATCTATCCATTCCCTTTGGAGTGACCCTCATCAGATAGCTTCCTATTTTAATAAATTCTTACCAACTAGGTACTAAGGGCAAGTGTTAATTTTTTTATGCTTTAAATTTTGGTGTCCAGGACATTTATAGTACCTGGTAACTCCTCTGATATTTGATCACATATTTTGTCATTCATAATCTTTATTTGAATATTGGAATCTCAATTGGCCAATGCTTGTTTTAGTCTAGTTCCTTGAATAGTTTGTAAGATTGCCAAAACAAGATTCTAAACCTCAGAGAGCCATTAGGCATTTACTCAGTGGTCTATGGAACAACATATATTTTTAAGCAGGAGGAGGGAACAGTTGTGACCTACTGTCTTAGCAGCATTGTCTCATTACTTGATCATAATAGGAATTTTCATAGTCTTTTACTAAGGATGTCTAACTTGGATAAAAAACATTCTTTGTTCACTGATCTTGAATTTTTGGAAACCAATCAATAATCTCTAAAAACAAAGAAAAGATCTACTACTTAATCAGTTATGAACCAAGAAAATATAATAGGTGAAAATTCATTCTGTGGCTCTTCATGGACTTGAGAGGTGCCACATTTTGCATGTTTTAAAAGAAGTAGATTATAAGTCTAAAATTTTAAATTATAAATGAGTATCCCATCCAGTGATAGAGGAAGCTTCCATAATCGGGAAGGCCACCACTCTAATGAGCTCATTGGTCTGAAATCGACCCCCACCCCCCAAAAAATTACAATTCCTTCTTAAATATCTTACTAGCCTTACACTTTACTGAGGAGTAGCATATGTTCTTGCTTCAATGTTAATTAGTCTCGTTAGCAGCAGGCACCTGAATCCCTGGGGTAGGAATGGAAATGGGGGGAGGTAAGAATGAGAGAAATTAACAGGGATTGAGTTGAAAAAGAGTAGTGTGGAGAGGTGAGTCAGGGGGTTCCCTCTGGCTCTCCTGCAGGGCCAGATGGCTCAAACTGCAGCCTTGTCTCACATGTTTACTTTAGCCTTTCTTTTCTTGGCTTTTAAAGAGGAACTACATTTTTGCTAATGCTTTCTCTCTCTTTTTCTAAATTAACATCACAGTTGGCTGAAATCTCCACTGTACATGTAAAGCCCATTTGTCTCAATTACTGCCATTTTTGAGACCTTGCCAGCACTGGAAAGTTCACTTTGCTATAGTCATAAATAACCAACACTTTCTTGCTAGCCCACTCTATAGTCTCACTTTTTCTTTAATGATATAAATGTCTATAGGCTAAAGCTTCCACCCCAGAGCATAATTAAATGGAATTCTGTGTATCTTGTTTAAGAACCCCTATGATTCATCCACAATCACAGTAGGCTGAACAAAGAACTAAATTTAGGACCTTGCTTGAAAGGTACTGTAATTAATTCTGTTTTAGTCCTAATCATTACTAGCTGTGTGAATAAAGGCAGGAAAATACAATTCATTAAAGAGAGAACCTATGAGATGGGGTTGCAACGAAGTTTGAGACTTGATGATATCCCAGGAAAACCTGCTTTGGAATTAATAAGAGAAATGGTATAGTGATTTTATTCATTTATTGGTGCAAGTTTCATGAACTGCAAATTCTCATTTAACTCCCCTTCAAAGGATAAAAAGAGATCTATGTTTTCTTATATTACCTGAAAATTATAATTTTGTAACACTGACAGACAATAGGATGAAAATCATGGTTTGTAGACTGCATGTATCATGTTTATTTTTCCTTAAAGTTATGTTTTATGTCTTAGGCAAAATCTTCAATTATTAATCAGTGTGTTAATCAACTAATCAATATTAGTCAATGTGTTTATTTGTTTGATCTCAGATTCTATATGGAGTATGGGATTGTATCTACATATTGACAGGTATTCAGGTATTAATTCTAGGCTCTTGATGAACTTTTGAAGAACCTTTTAATTATGTTATTACCATTAATATTGTACTTCACTTGTAAACTTACGTGCCTTTTGCTGCATTTTGGGATGGTAGAACTCTTTATATATAGATCAGAAAATATTCCCCATGTTCAATCTCCATGGTGACTTCAGTCCTTGGCTTTCCTACAGACTTCTAAAGCACCAATCCTCAGGAAAAACTATAACCTGGGAGATGAATTTTTAAGTACTCTTTAATCATAAAATGTTAATGTCTCTGTGGTCTTCCCATGGAAAATTGAGTAATAACCAAACTGAAACCAATCACTCATAATCAGGCTACCCTATTACTTCTAACTCGCTTTCTCATAAATTCCTCATGATGAAATAAAGACAACATCTTTGCAATCAGAACAAGCTATTTTGTATGTACATTTATCGGGTATCATCATATGGAAAACACTCTTACCAAGAAACTAAGTAGGGAATTAAGAGTAAATATAAAAGCTGCATAAAACTTTTCTGTTGGAAGACAATAAACACAGAATATCTATTAAAAAGATATTAGAAACAAAAATGTGAAATGTAACACATACATCCTAAGCACTTGATAAGAGTAAGGATTATTATTTCATGTTCCTAAAATGTACAGGTTCATATACGAAAAACTTAAGCGTGACAGAACATTTTACCAAAAAAAAAAAAAACCCCAAAAGACACCACATTAAATGGCTAATATATTTTAAATGTCAGCATAATAATAAAACTTATTTGCTTTGCCACACATGAAGACTTAGCAAAGCAGAAATGATTTAATGGGTGATTTGGTGAGATAAAGTTTTCTAAAGAAAAATGCAAATATAAAATGATGTAATGCTTTTAAATTCTTTTTTAATTCATGGTTTTCAAACAATAGATTGTTAACCTATATTTGGATCTAAACAAATTCTTGTACTAATTCCTCACTGAATAGATAAATGTATACATTTGCTTTCAATTTAGAATATTCTGGTGTACATTAGGATCATAAATTTAGAGCTGGAAAGGACCTCAAAGGCCACCTAATCCAACCTCTCATTTTATAGATGAGAAAACCAATGTCCATATATGATAAATGACTTCACTCGAGATCACACAGGGATTTAATGATTGAATTCCAGGTCTTTCTAACATCAAGATCCCCTTTTATTCTACCATAGTAATACTACTACCAAACATTCAAAAGTTCATTTGTAAGTTAGTTGTTCGGAAGATGGAATGCATTTTCTACAGAAATTTCTATATTTAATGTCATTTATTATATCATACTTTTTATAAAGAGTGGTTTTGTCCTTGGGCTAGTACAAGAGCCTTTTTAACTTGTGTAAGTAGAAATACTGTACAATGATTTTGAAAAGTAGAAAATAATACTATGACAAAAATAACAACCCTTTAAGGGTTTCTAAGACTCTTCTCAACAACCTTGTTGTGAGGTAAGTATAGAAGTATTTAAATCCCCTTTCATAAAAGAGATGATGTAACCAAAGCTCAGGGAGGTTAAATGATTTGTCCAGGGTCACACAACTAATAAGCAGCAGATTGAAATGCAAATCATCTAACTCCTAATATAGAACTCTTTCCACTAACTACATGCTTCTCTAATGACTGAAACAGAAAAAGAAATTTAATAAGGATTTTTTTTAACATTGGTGTATTTTTAAAATTTAATTTCCTTTCAAGACTCCCATCTTTTTTTTAGTTTGATAGGAATGTATTTCTCTGGATACACTTAAATTTATTAGCTTTGATTAGCGTGATTTTTAGCTCACAAATGGAACCAAGGAGAAAAAAGGAAGTTTCCCTGGGGAATTGAATGAAAGAGGCAAAGAACAATCAGTCTTTATGGGGTAGGGTGGAGATAAATATATGTATGTGAGAAAGAAGATTAATTTAGAATTCTCTGAATTGAAATAGACAAAGATAGAAAAAAAGATGGAAGCATTATTTATTTCCTCAGTCTAAAAAGAAAAATAAGTCAGTAGGGAAGAGGTGGCCTGGGCTAGTTTATTTATTTGGGGGAGGGAGAAGGAAGGAAGTGGAATGATTGTAGTGGGAGGTTGCAGGAGAGATAGTATGAGATCATATGAAAAAATATTCATAAATTTTATATATATATATATGTATGTATATGTATGTATCTCAGGAACTGCTAGTGTTTGGTCATAATAAATAGGTCAGGGAAACCCTTGTTGAGTTTACTGAAATATTACAAGAAGACCTTAAATCTGTCAGCAAATGGAAAACCAGATGGCAAGATATAGAATAGGAGATCTTTTAAAGGCTGAGAATATCTTATGCTAAACTGGAAGAATCATTTAGAATATAGAGCTTTTTATAACCATGCTTCATTTTAATTTCATACTGAATTCCTTTTTAAAAACGTTTTGTACCTATTCCCTTAATGCTAGTCTTGAGGGGTTCTCTTTGACTAGGAGAAAATGATTGTTCAATCCAATGAAACAGACTTTTTATTAAACACCCACTATGTGCAATGTGAACTAAATGCAGTTAATTTAATTTAAGGAATGAAGCAAGGAGTGGGGTTTCCATTTTTTCCCCTATTTAACAACATAATTGTAAGTTCAATTTTACTAGACAATTAGAAAATGACAATGAATTAATGAATTTTCTCAAAGTGTTTCCAGTATTTAATGATCTTATTTTCTGTATTTCCTTGTTACATATTCTCCTCTTCACCAGAGACTCCAGCTAAAGAAGACAGAAAGTTGTCCCTATGATAATTCAGATAGATGCTCTTTTAATCATTAACATTACTGGATTTTGGCAGTAAAGAACTAAGATGCCTTCAGATTGCTAAACCTAACAATTGCATGAAGAAGGGGAGGGGGAGGGGGCTTTAATTGCTTGTTCTTGTTCATGTTGAAAAGTGTGATCAAAACACTTGTTTATAACTATGGGAAACATACATTTTGAGATGAGAGTTCCATATTAAGCATTTATGAAAGTGAATTTTATTTATGAGCTCCTCCACAAAGTCCTACTTGGTAGCTAGGTGGCACAGTGTATAGAGTGCTGGGCCTGGAGCCAAGAAGAAGTGCCTTCCTGAGTCCAAATATAGCCTGACACGTACTAGCTGTGTGACCCTGGGTAAGTCACTTAATCAGTGTCTGCCTCAGTTTCTTCATCTGTACAATGATCTGGAGAAGGAAATTGTAAATCACTCCAGCATTTTTGCCAAGAAAATTTCAAATGGCATCATAGAAAGTTAGACACAATTGAACAACAACCTCTACAGAGTTCTGTTCCAGTATCTCCTTCTAATACGAAAGGGAGCCTGGGTTCTCAAACACTTTGCCCACTGAACACAAGCTAAAAAAGTTTTTTACCATCCTGGAAATGTTTTGAGGATAGTTCCAGCAAAAGAACTAGCTAAGTAGGAAGATGACCCTCAATCCTAAGCATTTTTTTTGATGATGTTAAAGTGATTAAAAAAAGCATAGGTTAGTTCAACAGTTTAATATGGCTATTGGTACACTAAAAATTAGTATCTTGTCCAGTAACCAGTAGGTAGACATACTACCAGAGGAATTCAACTCGAACAATTTTGACATTCTTTTTATAAGCAAAACCAGCAAGTTGTAGTAATTGAAGGGTAGCTCAGAGGCTCTCCTTAGAGAGGCAAACAATGGAATTGGCAGAGTTTATTTTATCATTTGCCCAAAGGCAACAATAAGTGATGTTTTATGGAACATTTGATCATCTGGCATTGCTGTACTCTTGAGACATATTCACAAAAGCCACCATGAAAATTATTGAGGATTTTGCATTTGCTTTTGTTGCAAGCATTAAGAGGTAGAGAAATTCTATGAAAAAACATGTAAGACCCTTTGAATTACATCAACATATTTTAATATTTGTTTACTCTATGCAAACTGGGAATAGCTTAAGATAGAGAAAAATTAGAAAAAAGAAATGAGACGTCAAAGACTTGTAGATAAATTACCCAGAAAGATTTTCTCTGTCTTCATGTCATGAATATTTTTTATAGCAAGCACCTTGGCCTTACCCTCCCCTAGAAAGGTTAGATATATTGTTGGTCAAAGGGTTCCTAGTGGTCTTGAGGAATTCAGGTGTCTCTTTGGCTAATGCTATTGTCTTGAGCCTTCATTTTGGTATGGTCCCCCCCCCCCCCAGAAGTTAGGTGCTTTTTGGAGATTAGAGCTCCAGTTTCATTTAACAAGTTATCATCAATTAGCTTTTACAAAGGGACAGTCACTTTGAAGATATATGGAAAACAGAAGTAGAAACATTTTCTGTATACCCCTTGAGGACATTCTCTTCTCTTTACATCACAATCTCTGGAATAGATTGAAACTGAGTCCAGTTTACATGTAACATTTGTCTTATCAGGTTCACATTCAAATGCAGCATCTCTGCTGGATGAATCATACTTCACCTCTGCTGGTCTGGGATTCAAAGGCTGCTATTTATTCTTCTGGACCTTAAACTGGCTAGATAAAACCCATCACACAGACTCCAATTCAGGACAGCTCATTTTCCTGACCTCTCAAGGTTGACTAGTCATCTCCTCCACTTAAATCAAATGAAAATATATCCAGGGAAAGAACCTTTATTCACAGGCAACTTATGTGCCTCTCCCTTTATGTCTCTCATCAGAATGCTTCTAGACTTAAAAAAAAAAAAAGCAAGAGAGGAAATGAGGTTGAATACACCCTTGGACCAATTACATAATATTTGCATATTTTCTTTTACCGCCACCCCCCTTTTTTTTTTTTACCTTTTCACCTGTCTCTTGAACCTCCTGTTTGATGTCCAAATTTTCTGTTTAGCTCTGGTCTTTTCATCAGAAATTTTTGGAATTCTTCCATTTCATTAAATGTCCATCTTTTTCCCTGGAAGAGAAGGCTTAGCTTTGCAGGAAAGTAGATTCTTGGCTGCATTCCAAGCTCCCGTGCTCTTCGAAATATCGCGTTCCAGGCCCTTCAATCCCTTAATGTTGATGCAGCCAGGTCCTGCGTGATCCTTACTGGGGCTCCTTGATATTTAAATTGTTTCTTTCTGGCTGCTTGCAGGATTTTCTCTTTTATCTAATAGTTCTGGAGTTTGGCCACAACATTCCTTGGTGTTTTCATTTTAGGATCTTTTTCTGGTGGGGATCGATGTACTCTTTCAATAACTACTTTGCCCTCCGATTCCATGATATCAGGGCAGTTTTCCATCACTAGATCCTGTAATATTAAGTCCAGGCTTTTTTTCTCTTCCATGTTTTCAGGAAGTCCTATAATTTTCAGGTTGCCCCTCCTCGATCTATTCTCAAGGTCAGTGGTTTTGTTGATGAGGTATTTTACATTTGCTTCTATTTTTTTCTACTTTTTGATTTTGTTTAACTGACTCTTGCTATCTTGTGGAGTCATTAGTTTCTGTAGACTCCATTATTTTTTGGGGGGGAGGAGTTTTCTTCATTAACCTTTTTCAACTCCTTTTCCAATTGGTCAATTCAACTTTTGAAAGAGCTTTCCATTTGACCAATTGAGGTTTTGAGAGAATTAATTTCTTTTTGTATTTGCTCATTTGAGGATCTGAGAGAATTATTCTCATTTTGTAATGGTCCAATTGATGATCTGAGAGATTTATTCTCCTTTTGTGTTTGTCCAATTGTACTTTCTAAGGTTTTGTTTTCTTGTTGCAAGGTATTAATTGTCTCTCCCAAATTTTTAAGCTCCTTCCTTATTTCTTCGAGGAAGTCTTTCTGTGCTGGAGACCAGATTGTATTCTCCTCAGAGGTTCAAGGTCTCTCTGAGTTGGGGTCTTTCCCTTCCAGGAATTTTTCTATAGATCCACCTTTCCGCTGACCCTTCTTCATATTGCTAAGACCTTGAGTTGGGGGGGGCTGGTTCACAGGGGCTTGGGATCGCTAAAGGCTTTACTGAGTGCAGTTTCTCTGGCTGGCCAGTAGGAGGTGCTGGTTGCCCTCTCTGCAGTGTCTGTGACCTTGGTTGGGAGGCCTTCTCCCTTTGCCTGAAGGGAGGAGGTGGAGCTATTGAATTCTTTTGCCTTCAAGCAATGGTGGGCTTTACCCTGGCCTGAGGTCATTCCTGGGCCTGAGGCAGAAGTAGTTTGCAATTGTTTGTTTGGAAGGAGGCCTCAGTGCAATGGAGGCATGGACTCAGAGTTTCTCAGACCTGAGGAGCCCAGGGATGGTGTCCCCAGCTCTCCTGCACCAGACCTCTCCTCGCGGCCCCTTCCCCAAGCTCCAGGGGGACAGCACCAACACCAGCACCTCTGCTTCCCCGTGGACCCAAGCCCCTTTCGTCCAGCCCCACCACTGATCCAGCAGGTCTGGCTATCGGGCCCTCAGACTCCTGGTTCCAATTCAGCTGTTAATCTGGCTGATCCGGGCCTGATCCTCCCTCTGAGCCCAGACTCACCCGCCCGAATTCTACCAAAGCTGCAGCTGCAGCGGGAGACAAATCCTGAGGTAGATGCTCTTTCTCCTGGCTTTTCTCTCTGGGTTCCGTGAGTCGGACTTCCTCTAAGTGGTTTGTTTCATGTGATAGATGGGGAAGAGATCAGGAGACTCTAGAACTGTGCCTGTCTTCTCTCCGCCATCTTGGCGAGAAGTCAATATTTGCATATTTTCTAAAGTCCACATGATACTGCACCAAAGGATCTCTGGGCAAGAATATGCTCCTTGGGGGCAGCTAGGTGGCGCAGTGGATAAAGCACCAGCCCTGGAGTCAGAAGTACCTGGGTTCAAATCTGGTCTCAGACAATAATTACCTAGCTGTGTGGCCTTGGGCAAGCCACTTAACCCCGTTTGCCTTGCAAAAACCTAAAAAAAAAAAAAGAATATGCTCCTTGGCTAGTCCCCCTCTTATAGCACTTTTTTTTATTAAATATAAAATTTTATTTAATAAAATTAAATACTTATTTAATATTTATTCAGAATTTTATTTATTTAATAAACATTTTTATCATAAAAGAACTATATGAGGCAGTGAATAGAATATTGGATCTGAACTCAGAAAGACCTGAGTTTGAATTCAGTCTCAAAAATTTACTAGCAGTGTGATCCTGAGGAAGTCAAATTATTTATTAAGTACTTGCTCTATATTTGGCACTTTGCTAACTGCTGGGGATGCAAGCAGAAATAGTCCCCAATCTGAGTTTACAACTTGTATCTTCATCTGTAAAATAAGGATAATAATGGTACCTACTTCATAGGTAATAGCTTTTTATTACTTGGTACTCATGGGTAATACCATATATAAAGTATCTTGTAAACCTTAAAGCTCTTTATAAATGGTAGCAATCATTGTAATTAGCTACCAGCTGCTAGGTGTTATGCCAGGGGATGAGTATACAAAGATAACAATAAAACCAGCACTACCCACAAGGAACTATAATTGAGGGGAGGGGTTAAGAGGAGTAAAGAAGATAACATGTATACTAAGGGGTAGCTAGGTAGCATAAAGAATAGAGCACTGAACTTGGAACCAGGAAGTCTCCTAGAGTTCAAATCTGAGCTGATTGACCTCAGCAAGTTACTTAACGCTGTTTGTCTCATTTTCCTCATGTGTTAAATGAGCAGGAGAAGGAAGTCACTCCAGAATCTTTGCCAAGAGAAGCCCAAATATGGTCACAGAGTCAGACACAACCAAAACTGCAACATGGCCAGTGAAAAGCATCAGGTGTATGGCAAGAAGAACAGTCTAGACAGCAAAATGTGAGAAGGGGTCTAAAATTTAACAAAATTAGAAAGATAGGTTCAAGCTAGATTGTGAAGGGTTTAAAAAAAAAGAAAAGACATTTATCCCTAATCCTAAAGGCAGCAAGGTACTTTTTTTCCTTTGTATTAAGTGCTTTATAAATTCTGACTGACAGACTGTTACCATTGAGTACCATGTCTTTCCTTTTGCCAGATAGATCACATAGCTGAGGCACTTTCTAGGCTCCTTTAATCTCCTTGTTAGGACAGTTTTTTTTTTAAACAGGAAAGTTTCTGGGGAAGTATTGTCCTTTTCTCTATTAATTTTTTTTTTAAAATTGGCATCAGTAATGTATTTAAATAAGTAAAAATACAGGTGTTTTTAATTGAACACCATAAATTGTCCAAATCTTGATTTTTAATAATAAGTGAGGTCACAGTGCAGATAGCTGATTTAGGGATGACTCCTCACATTACTAATTGCCCTATTCAATAAACTCCAAAGACTCTGTTAGAAGGAAAGGAATTAGAAGCTGGGGAACTAGGGAGGATCTCATGTAGAAGGTGGTACTCAAACTGGGTGCTGAAAGAAGCCAGCAATTACAAGAAGAGGAAGGTAAGGAAAGAGGACATTCAAAACACTGGAGACAGTCAGTGACTTAGAGACAGGATTATGAATAAGCTAATGTGTAAGAAACCTGGAAAAGTAGGAAAGGCTCAGGTTATGAAGAGCTTTAAATGCCAAAAAGAGTAGTTTATTTTTGATCCTAAAGATAATTGGGAGTCTTAGAATTTTTTGGATAGAGGAAGTGACATGATCAGGTCTCTCCTTTAGGAAAACCATTTTGGGCAAATGAGTAGAGTTAGATTGTAGTGCTGAGAAACTTTAGGCAAAGAGATCAATTAGTAAACTATTGTAATAGTCCAAGTGAGAGGTGATGGAGGTCTGAAAAGAGTGTCTTTGAGTGGAGATGAATGATGTTATGGAGGTTGAAATGACAAGAGTTTGTAGCCTCAGAGTGTCAGAGTTGAACTTTAGAAAAATCACTTTAGCAGTTACATGAAAAATGACATGGAATGAGGAGAAGTTTAAAGTAAGGAGATAGTTAGAAAGCTATTGTAATAGTATAGGCCAGGTTAGATAGATGGGAAGAACTATTGGACTACGCTATATTCATAGAAGGTACATGAAGCAACCAAACTATGAAGATATATATTAACTGATCCATTCTCAAGGGATCTAAAGGAGGGAAAGCTACCACAGGTATGGGGGAAAAAATCTCAGACCTTAATATTATATCTATATTTTTACATTCATATCTACATATATTATTAAGTGGAAAATATACATACACAATAGAGGCAATGAGCTAGGTTCAGAATTGAATAATATAACAGGTTGGATAGTTTTGTGAAACTGTATAGTTCTTTTCATAACCATATGCTTTTCTTATAAACAAGGGACACCATTGTTCTTTCGGTGATGTAGTTTGACTATAAGTCATAGAACAGTATAATCTCTAAAGAACTGGAAGTGAGAATCATCCAAAGAGGCACATGAAGGCCATATTTGACTCACTACAAACAAGGAATTATAAAGAAAAAGCATTGTAAAGAATGTCATCCAAGAAACAACCAAAAAAAAAAAGATGTCACATACACTGAGGAAAAACCAGTGAACATCTTGGGTGCTCCACTGGCAGCCTTATGATTTCAATAGGCTTAGAGGAAGTGCTCCAACATATTGAAGAGACTGCCTATGGTGAGCTCAAGGGAGTACCTGAATAAGGGTTGATCAGAATGGGTAGGAATGTTGGTGCATCATTACAGGAAATATGTATATTGAGATCATCAGTTCGTTGAAGTAATGAGGCAGTTTTCCTTTTCTTCTGAAAATTTGCTCACATACAGATAATATGATCATAGATTTTAAGTTTGTAGAGACCTTTAAAGGTCATTGAGGCCAGTAATCTCATTTTAGAAATGAAGAAATAGAAGCACTGAGAAGTGAAGGGTCACCCAACTAGTGTCTGAAGCAGCCCATCATCTTTAGGACATGAATCTTAATATCTCAGTCAGTGTTCAGTGGTTATACAAATTATTGTAAATATCATGTTCTGCTTTTCTTTTTACTCTAGCTTTTGTTGAATTTTAATGAATTTGTAGCAAGCAAATAAAATGATTGTTCATTGATATATCCATGTTATCATATAATTGGGAGTTCTTTCCTATTTCCCTCTTTATAATCATGTTTCATTTTACTTCCAAGAAGAATTTTTCTGTTTTCTAAATTATCCCTAGTATCAACATTTTCCTATTAACCTAGGCTTGTTAACTTGGGATTCATCCTTGATTTCCCTCAGCTTCCCTTTTGTATATCCAGTCAATCACTAAATACTGTGGATTTGTCCTCTCAGTTTTCTAGACTTAAGTGTTATGACCAGCACTTCTTCAATTTGTTTGGCCCGTCCCAGAGTCCTAATAGTTTTCTTGCACTCTATAAGTTAATTCTTCCTTTTCACTACTCTCCCCACCACCCCACCCCAGAAGGAGAGACCTACACCAGAAAAAAAGATATTTCTTTCTCTCTGTAACATTCCTCCAAACAAATATTGTGCTACCACTTAAATTCATTTAAAAATTTCTTTTCTCTTCCCCTTAGTAACAGATTTTCTTCACAAATGCGAATTTTTGAATTTGTTGCATAAGATTTGAGTTTTAATATACTTCTTTGTGATTTATTGGTTTGCATCAATTTAACTCCTTAACAAATAAAGATAGTGTTTTTCAGTCTATACTTAAGAAATTGTGCTAAATGTAGTAGTATGAATAAGAACAAATCTTTTTTTAAAATGAAAACCTGAGACCATTATATATCTCTGTATCTGCTATTTATGTTTTATGTACTCTAGCCTCTTCATGTAACAGTCCACCTACCTAATAAACAAAGATTTAAAGGTCTCCCTTGACGATCTTCCATAGTCTGTTACTTTCTGAAATGAGTCATCCATCTTCAGATTCATAGTTTATGTAGGTGGCATTTTAAAAGATTAAACAGTAGGGAAAAATAAGCTATGCACAAATTTTAGTATGTGAATATAATGGCATATAATTTTCTGTAAGAAGTTGTGAATATGAAAAATTCAGGGAAATTTGGGAAGACTTGTATGAATTCATATAGAACAAGATTAATAGAACCAAGAAGATGAAGTTACACAATGGTCACAATAATGTAAAACAGAATGACATTGGAAAAACTCCAGAATTCTGATGTAGCAGCCAAAAGTCATAATAATAGTAGCTAACATTTTTATATCACTTACCAGGTGCCAGAATTATGCTTTGTAATTGTGATCTTGTTATCCTGACAACAATCCTAAGAGGTGTGTGCTATTATTAAGCCCATTTTATAGATTAGGAAAAAGTTTAGAAAGGAGGCAGATGGAAGTCAAGTGACTTATCTAAGCTAAGCAAGTGTCCTAGGCTAGATCTGAACTCCTGACTCCAAGTCCAGCATTCTAGCCACTGCACCACTTAGTTGCTCCTATGGTCATGACATCAAAATATTGATAATGAAGCATATCTCTTGTCTTTAAGAAGAAAAGAGTGAATTAGGAGTATAGAATAAGGCATACAATTCATTCATGGACAGTATATTGATTTGTTTTGCTGAATTGTTGCAATTTGTTATTTGTTGCAAGAGAGGGCTCTGGTGATAGCAAATGAAAAGGATAGAGTGATATAAAAAAAAGAAAAAAAGAAAATCTAGTGTGGATCCCCAAGTTATTGCACTGATCAAATTAATTAATGGGTACTAGTTGCCTATACCACTCCCCTTTCCCAGCTATTGCAGTTTGTCTGGGTTCAGCTCTGGGGCAGCTTGACTTCTATTTAAGAAATTAGGCTTTTCATTGTCATACTCTTTCATCTCATTAAATCCTCCCCTCCAACCCTGGGACAATGTAAATTATACCAAAAATTGCAGCTTGTGTCTGTTTCCCTGAAAAGGGGGAGAGGGAGTACTTGGGTATGAACATAGTAGGTCAGGTATTGGACAGAAAGTTTATTCCTATATGGAAATCAATGATTAAAAAGAATCATGGTGCACATTATAGAATTATTAGAACAGAGTTCAGTAACTTATAACTGCTGTTGTAGTCTATTGGGAAATGGTTGAATAAGCCTCATTGGGATAGAAAACAGCTTTTGCAAGACACTAATTAGCCATTTAAATTTTACCTCCACTGGGCATTGTTTCATCAATTCCCAGTACAGATCTGCAGACAAAATAGACCATACTTTGCATCTCTTCTGGTGGTGTCCACTCTCAGATATAGACGTTTCCCTTATTGCCAGTCTTCCTGCAACCCCAACTGCTCTGGAACTGCCTCCACCATTTGCATGTGGACAGATTTTTTCAAAGCCCACAAAGTCACCTACTAAAGGAAAGGAAGCATAAAAGAAAAGCATTGGTATTCAAGGATCAGTGGTATGAGCTCATTCTGTTGAGCCTTCACCCCACATAGGGAGATGGTTATGGGTTACTATTGTATTAGGTCAGAGAAAGTCCCATTGGAATCTTATCACCTGGAAAACTGTAGCCAAGAAAGCCAGTGGAAAATGATTTTTTAAATGATCCCTTGAGTCTTCAGTTCTTCTTGTACCCTGAAAGATGAATTAAATTTGGCCAGAAACTGGCGACTGAATTTCCCTCATGATCAACAGAAAGCAAGTAAATGATATCTATGTATGCTCTGAATAATCCATATTAAAAATAAAAAGGAACCATTGAGATGTGGTATATAATATAGATTACTTTTCAAGTGATCAGAATCTTGAATAAAATATGAAATTTAGACTATTTCTTAACATGTAATCATTTTCTTTCTACTTCTGTTTTCTCCCCTGCAGTAGAAAAGAGCTATCATTTACTTATTTTTTTCTTAAGAAAATTTTCTTAAAACTTCAATTTTATTTTCAGATCCTTATTATCTCTTTCTGCTTTCTCTACCTTTTCCCATCTCCCACAGTGAGAAAATAAGAAAAACAGAACTTTTATTATAGCATCAAGCAAACCAAATTCTCATATTGGCTATGTTCCCCCCCCCAAAGTCTCAATTTGCACTTTTGAGTTCATTTTACATCTAAGGAGGTAAATAATATTTCTTTATGAATCCTTTGAAAATATGACTGGTGACTGAACAGATCAGAGTTCTTTATAGTGGTTTGTTTTTTTAGTTATGTTTACTTACTATATAAATTATTCTCTGATTCTTTTTTTGCTTCACTTTGTATCAATTCATATATATCTTTCCAGATTCTTTTAAATCATCCTGATTGTCATTTCTTTAGCCCAATATTATTCTCTCTCATTTGTATACCATAATTTGTTCAGTCATTTTTCCAATTAGTGGATACTCCTTCAGATTCTGATTCTTTGCCACCACAAAAAAAGCTGAAATGAGTATTACTCATTGTTTATTCATGAAAATTTTAAAAGCCTGACAAAGTTGGCCATTGAAAAAGTATGTATGTGTTTATTCAAGATATATCACACATATGAAATTCCAAGTTGACAAGTCTTTGTAGATTTTAAAAATGCATTATTTTCTCCAGTATTTTTTTGAATGTAACAATGCTGAAGTAACCAGAGTCTTTTCAAATCTTCTCTGAGCTTCTCATCATGACTCAAAAGTGCAGCATTCCTACTCTTCCAGGCAGTGTAATTTTCAGTAAGGAAATTCCCTGAATAATAAATGCCTACTTTTATCTTGCACTAGAAAAATCTAAATCCTGTTTAATTTTCAAGAAAATCCCAAATGGGGACATGACTAAAATGTAAAGTTAAACAAAGTACCAAAATCTGATCATTGATTCTGGTCCTCTGCCCCAAGAAGGAAAGTTATGAAAAACAATGATACGAGGTTTTAAAAAAAAAGATTCTAGTAACTTAGATATTATTTATTATTAAAAAGCAACATACATGGGGCGGCTAGGTGGCACAGTAGATAAAGCACCGGCCCTGGAGTCAGGAGTACCTGGGTTCAAATCCGGTCTCAGACACTTAATAATTACCTAGCTGTATGGCCTTGGACAAGCCACTTGACCCCATTGCCTAGCAAAAACCTTAAAAAAAAAAGCAAGATACATTCCAAAACTCCCAGTCCAAAATAATGTTAAGGGAAATTCTGAAGATTTTTTTTCAAAATGATAGACTTGCAATTCAGAATTAAGTAAACATGCACATTCCCACTTAATTATTTTTCTTGAAAAATGACAATGAAAAATATTATAATTATTATTAAGAGAGAATAAAGTCATACAATTAGCAAGGGTCTGAGATGATCTCATCCAGTGCTCTCATTTTACAGTGAGGGTATTGTGATCCCAAGAAGGATTTAAAGAAAATTTTGTCCAAACAAGGTCTTCTGACTTCTAAACCTAGTGCTATTGTCACTATTCCATATGGAAAGCTTGATTAGAGAAGTTTTGTGAGTTAGAATCATGGGGAGGTTCATCTCTTTGAGGAGGGAATAGATGTGCTCTTTTGTATTGAGTTAAATTTATTAAGGCTGGAACACTTAACTATTCCTTCATGCCTTGGAGAAGATGAAGGAAAAAAGTCAGGAATTGGGGATGTTAGTTGGCTCAGACTGTTTTTGGTTAGATCCACCAATTTTGGACTGGGTCTAGAAAAGTTAGTCTTTTTTGCAAAGTTGCCTTTTTCAGATGGGTCTTTGAGAGAGAGCTCAACACACACTAGAAAGTAGCAGATCCTAAGCTTTGACCTGACGGTGAGCATGAACGACTGCATGTGCACAGTCTCACTCTCCTGAGGCAAGAGATAATCTTTCAACCACATCCTTCCCCTCCCTCCATCCCAAGAAGATGGAGCCACTTACCCAACATCTTCGGTAGAGAAAAGGTGTTCTTGTTAAGTTATGAAAGTGTCAGTTTATTGACTTTATAACTTTTCCAGAACTGGGCCAACCACATCTCCTCTCTAAGGAATTCAAGGGGTACCCTTTAAGGATTGGGATATGATATCTCTAATGCTATTTGCTTGAATTCCCATTCCACTGTAGTTCCCTCTATTGTTATGTGTCAGTAACTAGCACCTTAGTTCCATTTAACCAATTAACATCAATTAGCTTTGGGGTGGCTAGGTGGCACAGCGGATAAAGCACCAGCCCTGGAGTCAGGAGTACCTGGGTTCAAATCCGGTCTCAGACACTAAAATAATTACCTAGCTGTGTGGCCTTGGGCAAGCCACTTAACCCCATTTACCTTGCAAAAACCTAAAAAAAAAAAAAACATCAGTTAGCTTTTACAAAGGGATATTTACTTCAAAAATATAACAAGAAAAGAATTACAAATGTTTTCCCCAAATATCTTTCCCCAATATCCCCTATACTATTTTTGTCTCTATATGGTATTGTGCCATCAAAATTATGTCTAAATGCAGCACTGAGGCTGAAAGAAAGTTTGTCCCAATTACTTCTGGACTGAATCCTAAAGGTGACTCTGTGTTCTTAGGGACCCCATTACCAGACTGACTATGAAGCCTGGCATGGGTTCAACTCACAGACCACCTAGAAGCTTACTCTTCTGACTTTTCACCCCAAGTTCATAGCCTCAGCTAGAATGAGAGAATAAATTATGTAGGCTTGTATTCACAGACTATATGAAGAGAACTCAAGATCACTTCCCTTACATCAATCATTCTATAGCTCTCTTCTTTCACCAGAATGCCAATAGGGAGGAAGAAGGCATACTAAAAAAAGGAAGAGATTTTGGCTAGTAGTACATTTTGATTGTATTCCACCTGGGCAGTCAAAGTAGCTCTTTAAAAAAAAAAGATTAAAGCAGCTTTATTTATTTTTTGTTTGTTTTTTTACAAGGCAATGGGGTTAAGTGCCTTGCCCAAGGGTAACACAGGTAATTATGAAGTGTCTTAGACCAGATTAGAATTCATGGTCTCCTGACTCCTGAGTCAGTGCTCTGTCCACTGTGCCACCTAGCTGCCTATCAAAGTAGCTCTTTTTTTTTTTTTTACCATAAGGCTAGCACTTGGGAATACATCACAAAATTTCTGTGCACAATCCAAGAATCACATGGGATTCTCATCAATTGAATGCCCTGTAATGAAGATAGGAAGTTGGAAGGGACCTGAGAAGTCCAAAACCTTCATTTTTATAGAAGAGGAAATGGTGGCCTCGAAAAAGTAGATTAGTTGACCAGAGTCACATAGATACCAATGGAATATCTTATTAATGGGCTTATTTTTGTCTCTTTTCATTGACTTTCATGAGCTTCAAATAAACCAAAAATTAACATGGATTTTTAATCTACTCATGTTCAAATTCTTACACATTGTGACTTTTCTCTATTTCTTATCCGTTTCTCACAGTTTTACTCTATAAATATTCACATGAAAAGCAATCTAGTGTGCAAAAATCTTAAATAAAATCTTAGCAAAACGATTGCAACAAGTTATCACTAGGATAATACATTATGACCAAGTAGGATTATATCAGTGATGCAGGGTTGATTTAATATTAGGGAAATCGTTAGGTTTACTATCAGAAATCATATGATTATATCAATAGATGCTGAAAAAACTTTTTACAAAATACAGCACCCATTATTTACTATCTATATGATAATGGGCAACTCACTTAACCTTTTTTAACTAGATAAACTTTGTGGTTACTTCCAGTCATAAATTTCTATAAACTTAGCAATATTTTAAATAGTTTTGAAGAAAAGGGTATAATTGCTGTTAATACTTTATTTTTTAAAAATCCTTTTCTTGGAGTGAGTACTAAGAACGATCTACCTATATCTAATCAAATTATCATCATAAACTGCTGTCTGAAAAATGCATCACAGGAAATTAAATGATGATGACCCCCCCCTTCAAAGTTAGCAAGACTGTTCCTCAAATGATAGACATGCAGTATGTTATACGGCTTTACTGAAAGCTTCTCTAGCTTGTTAGGAGCTATCAAAAATGTATGCTCTTTTTGGCACTGCCCTCTAGGAGTAAGGATAACTACTATGTCAGAATAAAGCATCAATGTAGGACTTTAATATTATCAATTTAAGTGGGATAAATCAGAGCAGTTAGATGGTAAGTTGCTTTATAAAACTTTTACTTTTTACTTAAATAAAACAAAAAAGGAGATTAGCATTTAATTCATTACATTTTCACTTGCAAAAATTGAAGGTTTAAATTTATTACTTTGTTCATAAATTCCTTTTGTAATTTTGCCAAAATTTTTTTGTTGTTTTTTTAATTTGTAACATACGGCGGCTAGGTGGCGCAGTGGATAGAGCACTGGCCCTGGAGTCAGGAGTACCTGAGTTCAAGTCTGGTCTCAGACACTTAAGAATTACCTATCCGTGTGACCCTGGGCAAGCCACTTAACCCCACTGCCTTGCAAAAAAAAAAAAATCAATAAATTTGTAACATACACTGTGAATCAGGATCACTAAAAGTAAAATCATGTTGAAAACAACTACTGTTATATTTGCCTTTCTTCTGCATTTGGTACTTAGGTGTGTGGATGTTTATTCCGTCATCAAAGCCTTGATCATAGGTTTTATATTTTGGAAGAGAAGAGGCATAAGACATATTCTAGTCCAGCTTTCTCTCTCTCTACAAATAAGTAATCTAATGCTTAAAGAAATTCAATATTTGTCCAATGTAATACATGTAATGGAGGACTAACCCACTTGTTATGAGCATGTATAACATAAGAGCTAGGCTTTTCTGCCACTCTTTGTCATATACAGGCAATAAGCAGAGCCATGACTGAAGATCCAGCTTTAGTCTAAATCCAACATTTTGTCCATTATATTATGCTGCTTCTCAAGTTTGATTCTTTAAATTTCCCAGGTTTACCCAGTTATCTATAACAGATCATAGATGTAGAGTTGAAAAGGAACTTAAAGATCATTTAGTCTAACTCTCATATAAAAAAAAAGACTTAGATTGACTTTCCCAAAGTTATGTTAGTAATTAAAAATAAAACTATAGTTATCTCTTACACATTGTGACTTTTCTCTATTTCTTATCCCTGTTTCTCAGTTTTACTCTATAAATATTCACATGAAAAGCAATCTAGTGTGCAAAAATCTTAAATAAAATCTTAGCAAAACGATTGCAACAAGTTATCACTAGGATAATACATTATGACCAAGTAGGATTGTATCAGTGATGCAGGGTTGATTTAATATTAGGGAAATCGTTAGGTTTACTATCAGAAATCATATGATTATATCAATAGATGCTGAAAAAACTTTTTACAAAATACAGCACCCATTCCTACTAAAAACTCTAGAGAGCATAGGAATAAATGGATTATTCCTTGAATGATTAGCAGTATCTATCTGAAACCACCAACAAGCATTATATGCAATGGGGATAAGCTAGATGCATCTCGAGTAAGATCAGGGGTGAAACAAGGATGCACATTATCACCCCTACTATTCAATATCACATTAGAAATGTTAGCTTCAGCAATTAGAGAAGAAAATGAAGTTGAAGGAATTAGAATTGGAAAGGAAGAAACAAAATTCACTCTTTGCAGATTACATGATGGTATACCCAGAGAATCCCAAAAAATCATCTAAAAAACTACTAGAAACAATTAACAACTTTAGCAAAGTAGCAGGATGTAAAATAAACCCTTATAAATCCTCAACATTTTTATATATGACTAGCAAGATACAGCAGAAAGAGCTAGAAGGAGAAATCCCATTCAAAGTAACTTCAGATAATATAAAATATCTGGGAGTCTACGTGCCAAGGTAGATAAATAAAATCAGATTTAAATAATTGGGCAAATATGGATAGGCCAAGCTAATATAATAAAAATAACAATTCTACCTGAATTAAACTATTTATTTAGTTCCCTACCAATCAGAATTCCAAAAAATTACTTTAATGAGTTAGAAAAAATTGTAAGTAAATTCATATGGAAAAACAATTTAGTCATTGATACATGACAATGAATGACCCTGGGCAAGTCACTTATCATCTCTCTGTTACCCTCATCATCTCCTCCTCAGGTAACTCTCTAACAGTGTAAGTTGAAGATCAGGTACTAAGCACTTTTGGAGGGAATTTTTTCATCATGAATGAAATAATATATCTGATATAAAAAATTCACATGTACCATATTCAAATTATTCTAAATTGGCATCTCTAAATGAGTATAATTATTACTCTTTAACCAAAAAAGAGAATATCTATTCCCTGACAAAATTTTTTGGAGTTTTGTGGAATTCATAGTACATACATGAAGTCTATCAGACAAAGAAAAAGTTTGCAACTCATAAATGCTATATAGTATTATATAACTTCAATCCAAATTGTACAATAAGCTACTATAAATACCATAAAAGATAAAAAAGTTCAGATGTTTTCTCTGGTACAGAGAGAGGGACCAAAAAGTTTTACACAAATTTTCCAGATTTCCCATGATTTGAAAGGTATAAATATGTAGCAAAAATAAGTTCAAGAGTATAAAATACTAATTACATAGTCTTCCAAAACAGAATGCTATCAACTGTGCACCTTACAGTAATGGGAACAGAACCACTAGGGAATCAACTGTATAGTCACATAATCTTCCTCCTGAATGCTGAAACAAATGACAAAATAGATAGGTTTATATTGTGTTGTGCTTGTTTGTAGCCATTTAAGCAATGGTGCTCATAGGAATAAGGGTGACCTCAGGAGAAACAGTATAGACTTAGGCTAGGGTAGATGAAGACTCATGTGAACTTGACAGATTGATGATGTAGAGGAACTATACTCTTCACACTTTTAGAATCTCCAAGGAGTCTTACAGAACACAATCTGAACAATTTTACGTTGTGGGAATGTTGGGGTGGTAAGCTATCATTCTCAAACTTCAAATCCACATATGCACATATTATGCCTTTTCCACTAATTCAGTAGATGAGTATTAACAATCTGTTATGAACAAAACAGAGAAGGTTCTATAAACTTTCACAGAAATGGCTATGTAATGGCTTGTCATCATAATGATTAGATATTCTTATAGAATATTTGCTGTGTTTTAGGAGCTAGCTCCTGTCATGAAATGTAACCAAATTGGTTAAGATTATCTCTATTCAGGGCTTCTTTTACTCCAGAATTTTAAAAAATTTTAAAATAATACTTATAAAATCTCATAAGCACATTAAATGAACTATACTCTGGTATGTAATGTTTATTTATTCTCTATACTATGTAGTAGAATATATATAGTAAATGTCTGGGCATGAGAACAGTTGGGGGAGTTTGACCAGATAAACTAAGATCTTTTCCAGTTTTAGTATTCCTTCATTCCATATATGTCCATTCAATGAATTATTCATACTTTGGAACAGTCAACCATATATTATGGTGAGTGAGTGCTTTAACTCCCTCTCTTAGAGCCAGACAAACTACACCTGTCCAGGGTCTAGGGTGGTACCTTAAGGGGTTGTAGTTTCTCCTCTTCAATGGCCATTACCTTGGACCCCATTAACTATTCTCCCTATACTCAGGTGCCAGTAGATTGATCCCAGTTCCATTTAACCACTTAATACCAATTACCTTTTCCAAAAGATGATTTCTTTGAACACACGCTAAGGACAAAGCATAAACATTTCCCACAATATCTTGCGGGCATTCATACCTCTATGCTACCTAGACCTTTAGGGAGAGTAGGCTCACTATTAATACAGTTCCTACACAATATTAATCGTTTATATTATCATTCCTGAGCTTACCCATTGCTCCTCTGAGCACCAACACTTAGTTGATTTAATACTCAGCCTGTTCGCCATATCTGGGTTCCTATGGCTCACTGTCCTAATCTACGGATTAATCCTCAACTAAAACTGAAAAGAACAAATGCATAATCAAGTGGGAATTTCAAAGTGAAATGACTTAGTTCCTCTTGGTCACAGTTTCTGGAGGTCTGGTTTGGAGAGTGCAAGCAGTAACATTAGTTGCACGGCTGGAGAAGATAGCCCAGGTTTCAGGACCAGCTAAAGAGTGTTCCAAAAGTCTTAATGCAGTTTAGGCTTTAATATCTTTAAATTGCACTAAACCTTTTGGGACACTTTTCATAGTGAGTTAAGCTCACCAATCAAGAGCTTGTTTTGAAAGGAGCTAGGGGGCGGCTAGGTGGCAGTGGATAAAGCACTGGCCTTGGAGTCAGGAGTACCTGGGATCAAATCCGGTCTCAGACACTTAATAATTACCTAGCTGTGTGGCCTTGAGCAAGCCACTTAACCCCATTTGCCTTGCCAAAAAAAAAAAAAAAAGAAAGGAGCTAGAGCTTTGAAGAAGTAGAGATCAGAATGGAGAGCATTCTAGACTTGAGAAAAAGCTTTTTCAGAGGCAATGAAATGCAGTGTCATCTAAAAGACAAGTAGTCCAATCTGGTCACAAAATAGAACTACATATATATATATATATGCACATATACACATTCCTGGAAAGATAGGTAGGAGTCAAAATTATTGTTTTTTTCCTTATGTTCTATCATGATCTTAGTAAAGACACTGAGCATCAAACTATGTGTTGGGCACTATAAGAAATCAAAGGAATAATAAAGGAAATACAACAAAGGAAAATAAAGATACTTGTTTCTTCTTAAACAAGGTAGAAAGGTGGCATCATGGCTAGAACCCTGGGCCTAGAAGCAGCCTCAGACACTTATAAGACCCTAAACAAGTTATTTAATTGCTATATGTCTCAGTTTCCTTAATTGTAAAATGTGAATAATTATCCTCAGGGTTGTTGTGAGGATCAAATGAGAAAATATTTGTAAAGCACTCTGCCTGATACATAGTAGGTGCTATAAAAATTCTTATTTCTTTCACCTCCCTTAATAGAAGCAGAAGAACTTGAAAACTAAAAATCAGATTTGTTTTTCTGCAGGATACTGATGTTGAACATTCTTGTATGTAGAACAGTAAATAGAAGAGATATGACTGTTGGACTTATATGTAGTGTTATTTTTTTTAGATTTTTTTTTGCAAGGCAAATGGGGTTAAGTGACTTGCCCAAGGCCACACAGCTAAGCAATTATTAAGTGTTTGAGGCCGGATTTGAACCCAGGTACTCCTGACCCAGGGCCAGTGCTTTATCCACTGCACCACCTAGCTGCCCCAGTGTTATTGATTATTTATTAATTAGTTTTTAAGTATTGCTACTTCAGCATGAAATTATTTTAAGAAAGGGGTTGGAAAGACATTTTTCTGATTGTGTTATTTTTTGCTTTTCCTGTCATTGTTCACTAGTTTGATGAACTAACCAGGTAGTAGTATTAGCATGGATGACTCAACTAGCTCATACTGTGGGATGATTAGATGCTGAAATCTCAAAGTTCCCAACAATTTGGTTAAAGTGTAGTATTTACTCATTTAGAGATGACAATTTAGAATAATTTGAATATGGTACATGGGAATTTTTTTGTATCAGATATATTATTTCATCCATATAGGATACTCTTGGTGAAAAAATTCCCTCCAAAAGTGCTTAGCACTTGATCTGCAACTTACAGTGTTAGAGACTTACCTGAGGAGGAGATAAGAGTAACAGAGATAAGTGACTTACCCAGGGTCACTCTTGTTATGTATCGATGACTAGATTGTTTTTCAAGTGATATTTTTTGAGTAAAAATGTGAGAATTAGGTTTCAGGACTTATATGGGAGGTATAGGTTTATCATACATAGTAACTTCATTTCACATAGGGTATATTTAGATAATTATAATATGTACAATATTTAATAATAACTTTTTGAGAAAAATTATATAATTTTCAATTTTTAAGAAATTTAAGACAGAGTTCTTCCCCTTCTTATTTTAATGAATATTTTTACTTTATATTCAATTTCTTGAAAAAGAGGTATAAAATGTCTCATAGAGCAAAATTCTCCTATATTTTCTGGTTCCAATAAATCTAAACATGTGAGAACTGTATTCGCTGGACACCACCTCAGCATTTCAAGCAAATTTGTTCAATTCCTAGGTGTGTAGGAATGGCTGAGTTAGATTTGGCTTACAGAGTAAAAGAAAGAAAATTTAATTCTTCAGAAATTTCATTCAGAGGATAGAAGTATAACGATGTAGATGAGAGGTATAAAGCATTGTTATCAAAAGAAGTCATGATCTATATTACTGGGAGATTATGCCAAGTTCAAACTCTGATTACTACTTATGGCTGGATTATCCATTGTATTATCTGGTAAACGTGACTTGTAATTATCTCTTAGTTGCTGATTATAATTGTGACACTGTTCTATACTAAGTCTTGTGCTTATTTGTCACTTTCAGTGACTCAGATGCTAGCAATATTTCATTTCAGCTCCTACAGCAATAAATAAATTCCATTTTGTTCATGGAAAAAAAATAATTTTTGATTGACTATATATTATCTGATCTCAAGCAAAAATGCCAGCTATTATTGTAGTTTTTATGTAGTTTAAGACCAAAATAAAAGGTTGCAGATTCTACAGATGTTCTAATTCCAGTAATTATTTCACTAGTTAATAAATACTATTTGATCAATCTACTACATGCAAAAATAAATTGAAAAAAGTCACATAATTTTTTTTAAAGAAAACAATGTAGCTCACTGTTTAGGACTGTTCATGTTTTATAGTAAGATACATAAGTAAAAATAAAGATTAGAAAAGAAACCTGTCATGATAAGGTTAGTCTGGGTGTGGCTCAACCTGTATTCATTTTTTAAAAAGTAGATGAGGGGGTTGAATATTAGGGTATGTACAAGATATTTGAGAGATTTGGAACTGAAATCCAGAGCATCTTCAAAGTCTTAAACTGCACTTATACCTTTAAATGGCAGGAAGTATTCTGGGATGCCCTTGAGAACATGGATATTCAGTTTATATATATTTTTTTTTATTGAACTCAAGTTTTATTCATTGTGAAATTTAAGGGCCTTCTGCTCACAGCTTTCAGGTATCTTTTGGTTAAGTCTGGTGCATGTACACATACTTAGTCCATTCTGTTCTATGAACCTGAAGCACCAATTGGGTCCTCCTTAATAACTTCTTTTTCATTAGCAATTCTGATGCAGAACCATCTTTGTGGATACAGGACTTCCAATGGCTCTTTGCCCTTCAATCTATCTCTTCGATTCCCTCTCTACATCAGGCCATTTGGCTGTCAGTCTGTTTTCTGTTGAAGCTTGAAGGAAGAAGCACCCATATTGTACAGTCCATTGAGAGTTATCAGAAATACATGGATACAAATGAATTTTATATATAGATAGACATTAAAGGCAAGCTGTATCCTTTGAAAATAAATACTTGTTTATTTTTAAGCAAGGAGCAATGTGGCCTAGTATCAAATTCAAATAGGAACTGGTATCACTAATCCGTACATAAGGATTCCTGTTTGCTATATATTACTTAGTTTTGAAATATGACGTTACCTGGTTTATTGCATTTTTATTTATTTTTCAGCTTGCAGTATTTTATATATCTGCCTAGTTATATAAAGGATTGCTTTAGCAGCAACAGGAGTCAAATTCCAGTTCTCCCTCTGACATGTATACTAACTTTGTGCCCAGGGGAGTTACTTGAACCTCTTAGGGGCCCCCATGTGTTCCCCCAGCTACAATGTTGTTGATAGTGTGGTCCTTCATTTTCAGAGAGACCGAAAGGAATTGAAGGTCAATCTACATCAGTAGGGGAGCTTCTACACCAAGGAGTTCCCCATCCTGATAAAAATCTTGTTAGAACTAAAAATAATTTTTAGCTAGTATAGCAAATTGCTGTTATTTCTAGTTTTCATTTCCAAACACTTGCAAGGATGTAAATCTTGCAAGATAATTTACTGAACTAGAGAAAAGATGGAGAAAGTGAGGAATAGAATAAGAGCCACATCTGTTTGGACCAAGTAGCTTTTTTTGTTCATGGTTTAGTGGTGGGGTGGGTGGAAATTTCAGATTTAATTGTGGGTTTGTGAGATTTATAGATTTACTCAATATCAGATTATAGACATAATTAAAATCATAATGTGCTGCAGATCACTGTGGAAAAGAAGATAGAGTGAGGGAAGAAAAATATGTGGTAGTTTGAAGGTTTTTTTTTAATTAGGTTTCAGTATTTTTATGAGTATATTTAATGATCCTACCAGTGCTTCAGTGTTGTTCTTTTATAATAGACGGCATTTTGCTATTGTTCATTTTGTTGAAGTAAACAGAAATGCAGCATTTTTTCCAAAGCAGTCATTTCTCTGCCTCTAGGTAAGTCTTCTTGGAGAATGTGGAATGAGATTTTTTTCCTATTCTCATAAATGTCATATTTGTTGGTTCATGACTCCAAATATAAATTTAACAAACAGAGAGACACCCCAGTGTTAAATTTCTCATATTATAGTGAACTTTTCAGCTGCTTACCATGGTCAGTTGGACTCATTATGCATTCTTCTACCTTGGTTAGAAAGAGCATTGGATTTTAATCAGACTCCTAGCCTGACTCTATATCCTGGCTCTGCCCTGAGTAGGTCACGTTCCCTGACTCCTTGGGCTTTATTTTCCTCTTCTATAACATAAGGACTTGATTTCTCAAATGCCCTCTGACTCCAATATTATCCTATGAAAATCTGATGGAAATTTCAGACTAGCATTGCATCCTTCTAGAAAGTCCTAAATGCTTCATTAATCATGTTAGTGCTTACATCTGACCTGCCTCAGTGCTCTTTAGACAACATTATCTCTGCCCTGGACCTTTCCATCTGCTTTACAATTGACCCTCTGATGTGTGTTGTCTTCCCCAATTAGAATGTGAGTAGAGAGAGCTTTTAAGAGCAGACTTTTTTGTTTTCTTAATCATTTGAGTGGAAAAGAATAGCACAGAAAACTATCAAATAATGAATAATCCCCACACCACTTATATTTATTTTTAATACATTTTAGAGAAACATAATAGACATAAACTATAGTGTCCTGATAAACTGATGTCTTTATACACCCAATCTTTTTTTAAATTAATTTTTATTAATGATATTATTTGAGTTTTACAATTTTCCTCCCATCTTACTTCCCTCCCCCCACCCCTCCACAGAAAGCAATCTGTCAGTCTTTACTTTGTTTCCATGTTGTACCTTGATCCAAATTGGGTGTGATGAGAGAGAAATCATATCCTTTAAAAAGGGACAAGAAGGCTAAGAGGTAACAAGATCAGACAATAAGATATCTGTTTTTCTAAATTGAAGGGAATAGTCCTTGAACTTTGTTCAAACTCCACAGCTCCTTATCTGGATACAGATGGCACTCTCCTTTGCAGACAGCCCAAAATTGTTCCCGATTGTTGCACTGATGGGATGAGTGAGCCCTTCAAGGTTGATCATCACTCCCATGTTGCTGTTAGGGTATACAGTGTTTTTCTGGTTCTGCTCATCTCACTCAGCATCAGTTCATGCGGATCCCTCCAGGCTTCCCTGAAATCCGTCCCTCCTGGTTACTAATAGAACAATAGTGTTCCATGACATACATATGCCACAGTTTGTTAAGCCATTCCCCAATTGAAGGACATTTACTTGATTCTTTGCCACCGAAAACAGGGCTGCTATAAATATTTTTGTACAAGTAATGTTTTTACCCTTTTTCTTCATCTCTTCAGGATATAGACCCAGTAGTGGTATTGCTGGGTCAAAGGGTATGCACATTTTTGTTGCCCTTTGGGCGTAGTTCCAAATAGCTTTCCAGAAGGGTTGGATGAGTTCACAGCTTCACCAACAGTGTAATAGTGTCCCAGATTTCCCACAACCCTTCCAACAATGATCATTATCCTTTCTGGTCATATTGGCCAATCTGAGAGGTGTGAGGTGGTACCTCAGAGAAGCTTTAATTTGCATTTCTCTAATAATTAATGATTTAGAGCATTTTTTCATATGGCTATGAATTGCTTTGAACTTCTCATCTGTAAATTGCCTTTGCATATCCTTTGACCATTTGTCAATTGGGGAATGTCTTTTTGTTTTAAAAATATGACTCAGTTCTCTGTATATTTTAGAAATAAGTCCTTTGTCAGAATCATTAGTTGTAAAGATTGTTTCCCAATTTACTACATTTCTTTTGATCTTGGTTACAGTGGTTTTATCTGTGTAAAAGCTTTTTAATTTAATGTAATCAAAATCATCTAGTTGGTTTTTGGTGATGTTCTCCAACTCTTCCTTAGTCATAAACTGCTCCCCTTTCCATAGATCTGACAGGTAAACTAATTCTTGATCTTCTGATTTGCTTATAGTATTGTTTCTTATGTTTAAGTCCTGTAACCATTTGGATCTTATCTTGGTAAAGGGTGTGAGGTGTTGGTCTAATCTAAGTTTCTTCCATACTAACTTCCAGTTATCCCAGCAGTTTTTATCAAAGAGGGAGTTTTTATCCCAGTGGCCAGATTCTTTGGGTTTATCAAACAGCAGATTACTATAATCATCTCCTGCTTTTACAACTAGTCTATTCCACTGGTCCACCACTCTATTTCTTAGCCAATACCCAACAGTTTTGATGACTGATGCTTTATAATATAATTTTAGATCAGGTAGGGCTAAGCCACCTTCTTTTGCACTTTTTTTCATTAAGCTCCTGGCAATTCTTGACTTTTTATTTCTTCATATGAATTTACTTACAATTTTTTCTAACTCATTAAAGTAATTTTTTAGAATTTTGATTGGTAGGGCACTAAACAGTTTAGTTTTTGGTAGCATTGTCATTTTTATTATATTAGCTCTACCTATCATGAGCAGTTGATAATTGCCCAGTTATTTAAATCTGATTTAATTTGTGTGAGAAGTGTTTTATAATTATTTTCAAAAAGATTTTGAGTCTGTCTTGGCAAATAGACTCCTAAGTCTGAGGTTACTTTGAATGGAATTTCTCTTTCTAGCTCTTCCTGCTGTATCTTGCTAGACATATATAGAAAAGTTGAGGATTTATGAGGATTTATTTTATAACCTGCAACTTTGCTAAAATTGCTAATTGTTTCCAATAGTTTTTTGGATGATTTATTGGGATTTTCTAGGTAGACCATCATGTCATCTGCAAAGAGTGAGAGTTTTGTCTCTTCCTTCCCAATTCTAATTCCTTCAATTTCTTTTTCTTCTCTAATTGCTGACGCTAACATTTCTAATACAATATTGAATAGTAGTGGTGATAATGGGCACCCTAGTTTCACCCCTGATTTTATTGGGAATGCCTCTAGTCTCTCCCTATTGAATATAATGCTTGTTGATGGTTTCAGATAGATACTGCTAATTATTTTAAGGAATATTCCATTTATTCCTACACTATCTAGTGTTTTTAATAGGAATGGATGCTGTATGTTGTCAAAAGCTTTTTCAGCATCTATTGATATGATTGTATGATTTCTGATAGGTTTGTTGTTGATATAATTGAGTATACTAACAGTTTTCCTAATATTGAACCAAGCCTGCATTCCTGGAATAAATCCTACTTGATCATAATGTATTATCCTAGTGATGACTTGTTGTAATCGTTTTGCTAAGATTTTATTTAAGATTTTTGCATCTATATTCATCAGGGAAATAGGTCTACAATTTTCTTTCTCTGTTTTAACTCTTCCTGGTTTAGGTAACAGCACCATATTGGTTTCATAGAAAGAGTTAGGCAGAGTTCCATCTTTACCTATTTTTCCAAAGTATATAGAATTGGAATCAATTGTCCCCTAAATGTTTGGTAGAATTCACTTGGAAATCCATTAGGCCCTGGAGATTTTTTTTTAGGGAGTTCAATGATTGCTTGTTGAATTCCTTTTCCTGAGATAGGGTTGTTTAGGTATTTAATCTCTTCTTCATTTAACCTGAGCAACTTAAATTTTTGTAAATATTCATCCATTTCACTTAGATTATTAAATTTATTGGCACAGACTTGGGCAAAATAATTTTGAATTATTACTTTAATTTCCTCCTCACTGGTGGTGAGTTCACCTTTTTCATTTATGATACAAGCAGTTTGGTTTTCTTCTTTCTTTATTTAATCAAATTGACCAGAGGTCTATCAATTTTATTGGTTTTTGCATAATACCAACTTCTGGTTTTATTTATTAATTCAATAGTTTTTTTGCTTTCGATTTTATTGATTTCTCCTTTAATTTTTAGAATTTATAATTTGGTATTTAATTGGGGATATTTGATTTGTTCTTTCTCTAATTTTTTTAGTTGCATGTTTAGTTCATTGATTTCCTCTTTCTCCAATTTATTCATGTAAGCATTTAGAGCTATAATATATCCCCTGAGAGTCTCTTTGAATGAATCCCATAAGTTTTGGTATGTTGTTTCATTATTATCATTATCTAGGATAAAATGGTTAATTCTTTCTATAATTTGTTTTTTGGTCCACTCATTTTTTTAAAATGAGGTTATTCAATTTCCAATTTGTTCTGGGTCTTTCTCCTTGGCCCAGTATTGCATATGACTTTTATTGCATTGTGATCTAAGAAAGATGTATTCACTTTTTCTGCTTTTCTGCAGTTGATCATTAGGTTTTTATGTCCTACTACATGATCAATTTTTGTATAAGTTCCATGTACTGCAGAGAAAAATGTATATTCCTTTCTATCCCTGTTTAGTTTCCTCCATAAGTCTACCATATCTAATTTTTCTAACAATCTATTTACCTCCTTAACTTCTTTATTGTTTATTTTATGATTTGATTTATCTAGATCTGATAGCAGGAGGTTGAGGTCTCCCACTAGTAGAGTTTTGCTGTCTAAGTCTTTTTTGTTTGTTTGGTTTTTTTTTTAGACTTTTGCAAGGCAAATGGGGTTAAGTGGCTTGCCCAAGGCCACACAGCTAGGTAATCATTAAGTAATCATTAAGTGTCTGAGACTGGATTTGAACCCAGGTACTCCTGACTCCAAGGCTGGTACTTTATCCACTACACCACCTAGTCGCCCCCTGTCTATGTCTTCCTGTAGTTCTTTCAGCTCCTCCTCTAAGAATTCCGGTGCTGTCCCACTGGGTGCATATATATTCAGTATTGAAATGACTTTATTGTCTATGGTAACTTTCAGGAGGATAAAGTTTCCTTCTTTATCTCTTTGAACACTATCTATTTTTGCTGCTGCTTTGTCTGAGATAAGGATTGCTACTCCTGCTTTTTTACTTCAGGTGAAGCAAAATATATTTTGCTCCAACCTTTTACCTTTACTTTATATGTATCTTTGCTTCAAATGAGTTTCTTGTAAGCAGCATATTGTAGGATTCTGGTTTTTAATCCACTCTGCTATTTGCTTACATTTCATCCCATTCACATTCAAAGTTATGATTACTAATTCTTTATTACCCTCCATGCTGTCTTCCCTCTGTTTGTATTTTCCCCCTTTCCTCCCTTATGCATATTCCTGAATATTTTGTTTCTGAATACCACCCCCTTCAGTGTGTTTGCTCTCCTATATCACACCCTCCCCTTTCTTTCCCTTTTCCTTTTTTCCCTTTCCCCTTCCCTTCCTTTTGTTATTTCCCCTTCCCCCCCTACTCCTCTTCCCTTTCTCTGTCCCCACCCCGTCCCCTTTTCCCCTTTTAATATTTGAAAAGTTAGATGTTTTATAAGTTAACTGAGTATGTGTAGGTTGGCTTTAAGCCAAGTCTGATGAGAAGAAGATTCAGGTATTTCTCCTCTGCTCCCTTCTTCCCTTCTATTACCATGGGGTTTTTGTACCTCTTAGTGTAATGAGATTTACCCCATTCAGTCCCCTCCCTCCTCCTGTCTCTTTCCTGTTCCTCTTTTTAAGAAGGTAGTGTTTTTTTGATCATTCTGTCTAAGTCATAGGAAATTCTGAGTGTGTCTGTCCCTTCTAGTTAAGTATATTCTATTGAATAGAGTCAAAATTCCTGAGAGTTATTAGAATCTTTCTCCCAAGTGGGGTTAAAGCCACTTCTCTTTAGATAGCAGTCTCATGGATAGGTCATGAATGTTCTTCATTTCTGGCTAGGTATATTCTCTCTGTTAGAGTTACAATTCTCAAGATTTATGAGAATCTTTTTCCCCATGCTGGGATACAGCCAGTTTCAACTTACTGGATCACATTTTTTTTTCCTTTTACTGCTCACCCCCCCTTTTTTTTTTACCTTTTCATGTGTCTCTTGAACCTCATATTTGATGTCCAAATTTTCTGTTTAGCTCTGGTCTTTTCATCGGGATTTTTTGGAATTCTTCCATTTCATTAAATGTCCATCTTTTTCCCTGGAAGAGAAGGCTCAGCTTTGTGGGAAAGTAGATTCTTGGCTGCATTCCAAGCTCCCTTGCTCTTCCAAATATCTTGTTCCAGGCCCTTCGATCCCTTAATGTTGATGCAGCCAGGTCCTGCATGATCCTTACTGTGGCTCCTTGATATTTAAATTGTTTCTTTCTGGCTGCTTGCAGGTTTTTCTCTTTTATCTGATAGTTCTGGAATTTGGCCGCAACATTCCTTGGTGTTTTCATTTTAGGACCTTTTTCTGGTGGGGATCAATGTACTTTTTCAATAACTACTTTGCCCTCCGATTCCATGATATCAGGGCAGTTTTCCATCACTAGATCCTGTAATATTAAGTCCAGGCTTTTTTTCTCTTCCATGTTTTCAGGAAGTCCTATAATTTTCAGGTTGCCCCCCCTCGATCTATTCTCGAGGTCCGTGGTTTTGTTGATGAGGTATTTTACATTTTCCTCTATTTTTTTCTATTTTTGATTTTGTTTAACTGACTCTTGCTGTCTCATGGAGTCAGTTTCTGTAGACTCCATTCTTTTTTTAGGGAGGAGTTTTTTTCATTAACCTTTTGCAACTCGTTTTCCAATTGGTCAATTCTACTTTTGAAAGAGCTTTCCATTTGACCAATTGAGGTTTTGAAAGAATTATTTTCTTTTTTGCATTTGCCCAATTGAGGATCTGAGAGAATTATTCTCATTTTGTAATTGTCCAATTGATGATCTGAGAGATTTATTCTTCCTTTGTATTTGTCCAATTGTACTTTCTAAGGTTTTCTTTTCTTGTTGCAAGGTATTAATTGTCTCTCCCAAGTTTTCCAGTTGATTTTTAAGCTCCTTCCTTATTTCTTCAAGGAAGTCTTTCTGTGCTGAAGACCAGATCGTATTCTCCTCAGAGGTTCTTGGTCTTTCTGAGTTAGGGTCTTTACCTTTCAAGAATTTCTCTATGGCTCCACCTTTCCACTGACCCTTCTTCATTTTCATAAGACCTTGAGTTGGGGAGGGGTTGGTTCACAGGGGCTTGGGATCGCTAAAGGCTTTACTCACTGAGTGCAATTCTTCTGTCTGGCCAGTAGGGGGTGCTGGTTGCTTTCTCTGGAGTGTCTGTGACCTTGATTGAGGCCTTCTTCCTTTGCTTGAAGGGAGGAGGTGGAGCTATTGATTCTTTGGCCTTCAACCAGTGGTGCTCTTTACCCTGTCCTGAGGTCATTCCTCAGCTGGGCTGGTTCTTCTGCTCACACACCTGGGCCTGAGGCAGAAGCAGTTTGCATTTGTTTGCTCTGGGAAGAGTTCTGAGCTGTAATGGGACTCTGGGTTCCACAGACCAGAGAAGCCCAGGGGATAGTGTCCCCAGCTCTCCTGTTCCAGAACTCTCCCCCTAGCCCTGTCTGCAAGCTACAGAGGGACAGCACCAACACCAGTGCCTCTGCTCCCTAGTTGACTCAAGCCCCTGCCATCTAGCCCCACTGCTCATTCAACAGGTCCGGCTCTTGGGCCCTCAGACTCCCGACTCCCGACTCCAATTCAGCTGTTAATCTGGTTGATCTGGGGCTGATCCTCCCTCTGAGCCCAGACTTACCCACCCGAATTCGGCCAAAGCTGCTGCTGGAGACAAATCCTGAGGTAATGTTCTTTCTCCTGGCTTTTCTTTCTGAGTTTTGTGGGTCAGATTTCTTTTAAGAGGTTTGTTTCATGTTATAGATGGGGAAAGATCAGGAGACTTTAGAACTGTGCCTGTCTTCTCTCCACCATCTTGGCAGGAAGTCTTATACACCCAATCTTGACTTCTTTACTGTTTTAACTCTACTCTTGGATATGGATTATTGTGAATTATTGGATACTGATCACTAATATATCTTCTGATATCTTCTCATGCTTTTTGTATATATATGTCCTTCCCCCTCCCCTACTTTGCCCCCAGTAAAACTCTGTGAAAGTACAGGCTATATCTTTCTATCTTTATATCTCCTATACCTTTTAGCATATAGAACATACTTAATCAGTTTTAGTGAAATTAAATTAAAAGAGAAACTTGAAAGTTAGGTTTATCTTTTCTGCTGACTGACTCTGAAATCTGGAGCAAATGGTCTCATCACCCAGTGTCTCCATTTTCCTTTTTTTTTTTTGAATGGCACAATACTACCCTGATCCTATAATCATAATGGAAAGTTTTTAATGGAAGATAAAGCACAAAGTATTATTTACTATTATAATTCAATAAGATCTATGATTCTCAATCAAAACTAAGTTTGAAATGGAATGGATGATCACTTAAATCACTTAACTATATTCAAGGATTGAGAAGAGAAAAGAAAGCCTCTGATCTAATTCGGGAAGACAGTACATGCCAGATGGGAAGGCCCAGAGTAAAGTCAATGCTTAAGGATCTGGAGACCAGAGTTGCAAGAAAGATAAGACCCAACAGTCCTTAGGAACCAATGGGTGGCAGATCATAAAATACAAAATTGCTGCCCTTTATTAGAATGTGTGTGAGCTCTCTATACTATCCTTCTGCATTCTCTCTTTGGCTCTACTCCTTATCCACAATAACCTTTAGGGTTAACTACAGAACATGATGTTAGAGAAAATAAGAAGACAGCATAGTTACTTATAAGCTTTCCTCTTTATACTTCTACTGACTTTAGACCATGTATTGTGTATTGGAATACTTAAAGGAGCTACCCATGTACTGACAGTATCCTTTAACAACATTATGATTTCTAGATCAGGGTGACTCTAAGTTCTCATAGATTCCACTAACTTTTCTATTTGATTTTACCACAAATGAATTACAAAATGAAAGAATTAGAAAATACTTGATAGATTATGAGGAAAGGAGGGGTAGGATCGGAGGGGGGTTGGGACTAAGCCCCAGACAGGTCATGTGATATTTCCAAGGCCACAGAGTTAGTACACAAGTGGTTGAACTGGTATTTGGACCCAAATCTTTGGATAACTAGCCTGTTTTTCTTTCCCTTATATCATGTTGTGATTACTTGATATTACTCTTCTAAGTAACCCAGCTTCAATTTTGCCCTATTTGTTTGTAAAAATCTAACCCCAAATTCTTAGCAAATATAATTACATTAAACAACTCACTCTAGTCTATTTTAGAAACTTGCCATTTCCTTCAGCTAAATAAATTGGTACTGTAGTCTAGAATCAGTAAAATACATAGAGGAAAAATACATACAAAGTGATGGTTTTTCTTATGTTTAGGGAAATGTCAAATTTTCTAAATGCAAAAATTTCTAAGTGAAATCATTTACATTACATGGTTAAGGAACATTTAACAGCTATACTTCACTGCCCTTCTATTAAATTAGATTCTTTCCTGCCATCCAATTAGTTTCAGTGGAGGCTAAATCATAATTGAAACTTAAGAAAAGGATTCCTTTCTTCACTAATGGTACCATTAGCTCAATTCAGACTGGCTTTCAAATTGCCTGAATGTCAAATAGAAATCAATATTATACTCCTTACTCTCCCTAGAAAAAACCTTTAAACAGCTTTTAGTCAATAAAGGAAACTTATGGGGCGGTTAGGTGGCGTAGTGGATAAAGCACCAGCCTTGGAATCAGGAGTACCTGGGTTCAAATACGGTCTCAGACACTTAATAATTACCTAGCTATGTGGCCTTGGGCAAACCACTTAACCCCATTTGCCTTGCAAAAACCTAAAAAAAATAAATAAAGGAAACTTATAAGAACATTATGATACACTCTTGATGATCATTGTTGTTATTTATCTTTCACTCTCAAAGAAGACCATGACATAAGGGAGATGATGCCATGACCTTGAATTGGATTTGATTGAGGGGATGCTGTGCTAAGTCATCAACCTCTCTTTCTTCTCTGGAGCCATCTGGGTCCAGTGGCCAGAGATGGATCAGGACGATTGGAGATGGTATTCAGGATTAAGTGACCTGTCCAGGGTCACACAGATAGTAAGTACATAGTGTCTGAGGTCAGATTTGAAATCAGGTCCTCCTGATTTCAGGACTGGTGCTGTATCTACTATACCAGCTAGCTGATTGATTATCTATGGAAGGGAACAATGGCATTAATAATCTCCCAAAGTGTAAAAATCTGCTTATTAATTCTTTACTATCACAGTAGCTGGGGCAAATGAATCTCTGACCCTTCCTTACAAAGTCTATTGCTTTTCTAGTCACATCTCTCTCCTTCCCCTATTTCTACATATTTTGTCTGGGTTTCAAGTTTCCTTAGATTTAAATAAGAGGATAGTTTAGCATTGTGGAAGAGGTATAAGAGAAACTGAGAACTGGTTCTACCACTAGTCAGTGTACATAGTGTACACAGTACACATTCGTGTACTTTTTCTGACTCTGTTTTTCCTTCTGATTGAATGAAAAAGTAGATATTCTGTTGTTATTTGACATTTTCAAAAAAAGGATTATTATTTTTTAAATATATAAATATTTTGTTTTCCAATTATAAACAATAGTAGTTTCTATCTATCATTTTTGGCAAGATTTTGAATTTTACAATTTTTCCCCCTACCTTTCCCTCCCCCCTCCCCACCACAGAAGGAAATCTGATAATCTTTACATTGTTTCCATGCTATGTATTGATCAAAATTGAATGTATTGAGAGAAAAAACATACTAAAGATTATTCTTACTCACAAGCGTAGAATAATACTTAATAATAGTTTCCTTTCATTATCCTCAAGAATTATCTGAAGTTGTTAGGATGTGCTCTGTACTAAGCACTAGAAATACAAATCCAAGCAAGGAAAACAGTCCCTGTCTTCAAGGAACTTATGTTTTATGAGAGAAGGCAACATGTAAAGGAGCCAGAAAAGGGAGATTGGAAGTTTATTCTTGGGCAGGCAGCTCAGCATATGGCATGGTTTAAATTAGAAGTGTGTGGGGGGGGGCATGATAAGCCTCCCTATAAGAGCTCAGGGCTCTAGGGTCAGTGCTCAAATTCAGATGGGAGAAGTGTGAAGAAGATCATCAGAATGTAGGCATAGGCAGCAAAGTATGGAAATGACCAAGAGATAAGGTAAATAGTCTGTTTTGGAACAAGATAACGTACAAGTTTACCTCTCAGGGACCAGGGTCCCATGAACAATTTTAATGGAAGGGAGGTGAGGAGGATGGCTTTCTACAAAGTAAATGATTTGTACTATACAATTTTTACAGTCCCTCTTGGCTTTAATATTCTATTTTATGCTTTCCAGTTCTGTTCTGTTTTTGCTCTCCCTGAGTATATTTCATTCCTCCACAGGGTTGGCTGCTTGCTAAAGACATCTGGTAGAACTCAAGAATAGAAAACAGTCAATTGTCAAGTGATAAAAACTGATTAGAGCTAGGAGGCATTTTAAACCTCAATTCTTAGAGAACCCACTACAAATTTAAGTAACTGGGTAATATAAGGTTCACTCTAGCCAGCCTTAGGCCCTTAAATGGTAAAGATAAACCTAGCCCAAAGCAAGTGGGTTTATTAGTATTTTCAAATGGATAGACCCTATTTTCTTTTTTTTAACTAGTGGGAAGACAAAGGAATGAGGAAGACATTGTTACATCAAATAAAAGGAATTAGGGAACATCTGAGACAGAATAAAATTACTTAAATTCTTGGTGAACAGAATTAAAGACTGGGCTGAACTTCTAGAAGTGGGTTGGGAAGAAGAGATCACCAGATCAGCTGAAAAATGGTGCAGGATTTAAGAGGATAATCAAGATAAACTCTTACTGATTTTCATTTTACATTTGTCGTAAGAATAATTGTAGATTTTTAGAATGCATTAGCAAAAATAATAGAATTTTATTTTAAATTCTTGTTCTAAAGTGACTTGAAATTCACACATCAGACCATTTTCATATACAATTTGCATAAAACCTAATAAGGAGAATTTTGAATAAAATGATTATTTTTATGATCAGCAATAAATTGGGTTTTAAGTACTATATACCGGAATTTAGGGATGAGTGAAAACAAAGCTCCAGTTAGGAAAGCTAGGGACATGTTACTTAGATTTAATTTCTATGATATTATCCTGGATGTTAAATCTATTGCTACATGCAGGTAGCTGCAGTGACTCTGTTTATCAGTCAATAAGCATTTATCAAACTGGAACAAAGAAAGGCAAAAGTAGACCCTGCTCTCAGGGAGCTCACCATTCCAGTGGAGGAGACAACATGTTGTAATTCATCCTTTGTTCTCCAAGAGAACCAACCTCTAAATCACTAGGCATCTTCTATGTGAGTACATACAAGGGAATCTAAAAGGGAATGCACTAGCAGCTAAGGGGATCTGGAAAGACCTCTTGAAGTACCATATTTCCCCATGTATAAGATGCACCTTAATTTTGGGGCCCAGAATTTGAAAAAAATGTATTACATAAAGTTATGAACTCGAGTTTTGTTTATGAAATTCAAGGACCTTCTGCTCATAGCTTGCAGATATTTTTTGGGCAAATCTAGTGTGTAGACACATACTTAGTCCATTCCATTTCATGAACCTAAAGCACCAATTGTGTCCTCCTTGGAAATCAGTCACTTCTTTTTCATCACCAATTCTTCTTGTCTCATCTAAACCACCTTTGTAGACACAGAAATTCCAATTGCCCTTTGCTCTTCAATGCATCTCTTCAATTCCCTCTCTAAATCAGGTCATTTTGCTGACTTGCTTCTCATGGCCTTCTTCTGCTGTGGGTTTCTTCTTCCCTTAGCCAGTCTTGGATTGTTTTCTCAGTTGGAGGAGGACCAAATTGATGTTCAGCAGCATGGTCTCCATTCACTTTTTCAAAGTGGATTGCTTTGAACTTGTATTCAGCACTATACAGAAATCTTTTCTGAGCCATTTCTGGGCAAAACATGGCAAAATGTAACTTAATATACCAGTACCCGGCGCAAAACAATGAGCACAAAAACAAGTGCGAAAAAGTGGAAAATACATGTAAAAACAATCTACAACCACTGTATAAGATGCTCCCAGTTTTTAGACCCCTTTCAAAATATATGGGGGGAAATATGGTGAGATATGAACTGATTCTTGAAAGAAATTAGGGTAAATGAGGTCAAATTGAGAAGGGGGTGACTATTCAAAGGCAACCAAGGGTCAGCAATGCAGAGGCATGAGGACAAGATATGAAACCAGGAATAGCAAGTAGACAAACAGTGTCCCTAGATCATCCATTGTGCAAGGGGAGTAAAATGTAAGAAAAATGGAAAGGTCAGAAAGGACAAAGATATATAGAGCTCCAAATGCTGAAGAATCACTTTTATATTTGAACCTGAAGATAAGTGGGAAACAATGAGGTTATCAAATTGGGAATGATCATGGATAGACTGTTTAATTAAGCAGGTGGGCCTTGCACCATAATATTTGCAATGAAGCAAAAACTTAAACCAGCCCTTAAAAACTTAATATTGGGGAAGCTAAGTGGTGCAGTGGATAGAGTATCAACCCTGAAGGAGGATATGAGTTCAAATCTGGTCTCAGACACTTAATAATTACCTGTATGACCCTGGGCAAATACTTATCCCCATTGCCTTAAATAAATAAAATTTATTTAAAAAGTTAATGTCATTGAATCATAGAATTTGGGAGCCAGAAGGGGCCTTACTTATTTTGAGTGAAACATCCAAATTTTATAAATGAGGACACTGAAACCCACAGAAAGCCACATAACTGGATAACAACAAAGTCAAAGCTTGTGATTCCTTGGCTGGTCATCCAGTGGCCTTGCCACTCTTGCTACCTTTTACTAATAATTCTTAAATTACTTAAAGTCCCAGTGATTTTTTTTTTTGGCAAAACCGGTGAAGTTAGTCCCATTGACTTTTAAACTGACTTCACTGTTTACCCAAGTTGATACTAGAAAGGGAAACCCAAAGTCAATGTTCTCTCTAAGTCTATTCCCCACTGTCAGCTTTGTTGTTATCCAGTTGATTTTCAATTGTGACTGATTATTCCTGATCACAGTTGGGTTTTTCTTGACCCAAGATATTAAAGTGTTATGCTATTTCCTTCAGTTCATTTTACAAATGAGGAGACTGGAACAACAGGATTAAGTAACTTGCCCAAGGTCACACAACGAGTATCTATGGCTGTATTTGAACTCAGAGGTAGTCTTCCTGACTCCAAATCTGGTACCCTGTCTACTGCATCACCTAGCTGCCCATGCTGTCAGCTAGCTCTTAGATTTTTTTTATTTTTTTTATTTTTTAGGTTTTTGCAAGGCAAATGGGGTTAAGTGGCTTGCCCAAGGCCATACAGCTAGGTAATTATTAAGTGTGAGACCGGATTTGAACCCAGGTACTCCTGACTCCAGGGCCGGTGCTTTATCCACTGCGCCACCTAGCCACCCCTTAGATATTTTTACTTGTATGTTCCACTGCTAACTGGAAATACTACACATCTAAAACTCCTTGCTGATGCCTGCCACCTTCTCCAAATACAGTTCTACCTCCTGACTTCCCTATGTCATCAAAGTATCATCATTCCCAATAAGCCTCTCAAAACCTAAAATAACCTTTGAATAACTCTTTTTCATCTCACTACTCCCAATATCCATCCAATGCCAAGGACTGTTCATTCTTACGTTACAATCTTTTCTCCAATCATTCATTCTATTTTTGTTCCCATTGCAACTACCCTCATTCAGGTCTTACTACCTCACACCGTGACCGTTGCAGTTGTCCAGTGTTGTCATTTTATTTTGTGGAACACTAAAAGTTCTATGAGAAAATGTCAATTTCAGCAATATTTATAATAGTTCAGGTTAAATTTTATATTTAAAACTTTTGAGGATAACAAACTCCCTAGTATTTTGTAATCCCAGGTTCATCAAACATTAGAATACTTTATGCATCTGGTATTTGTTCATTATTGCCTGACCTTTTCTACTGATCTATTTTTCTATTTTAATCAAGGACCAGATGGTTTAATAATTACTGTTTTATAGTAGGATTTGCAATCTGAGAATGAAAGTCCTCTTTCTCCTTTTGCTTTTTTTGTAATTTCTCTTTATATTCTTATTTTCTTCTTCAATATGAATTCTTAATATTTAGTCTAATTATTATTAAAGTATTTTGATCAGCAAAGCACTACTATAGATTAGATTAATTTGAGAAGTATTTTCATGTTTACCATGGTTCAGCCTAACCATGAACACTAAAGAATTCTCTAATCATTTAGATGTTACTTTATTATGGGGGGAAAAAATTTGTAAATTGACTTTATGTGAATCCTACATGTGTCAATCAGTTTAATTAGCAGTTTACTTACATATATTATGTCATCTTATATTGTATTTTCTTTCACTTTTTTCTGATTTTATTGTTGATCTGGAGATATGCTGATTATTTGGTGAGGTTACCTTATATCTAATATTTTGAGGAAATTGTTAATATTTCAATTAATGTTTTTGTTGATCTTCTTGCATTTTGTAAAAAAAGCCATGACATTATATGCAAATAGAGATATTTAAACCTCTTATTTGCCAATTCTTAAAGACTCTCTTGAATAATAATGTTAAAAGTGGGAGGCCTTCCTTTCACAGCCCTTATAAAACTCTGGTATCAGTACAAGGCTACAACAAAAGTGTAAACATTTCCTCCTAACTTGTGGGGATGCACTCCTGTGTCACCTCAGTCCCTTGTGAGAGTTGGCTCAAATTAAAAGTAATTTATCCACCAAGTTCCTACCAAATTTCAGTGAAGTTAATAACTCCCTTTTGTCTGGCTTCAGTTTGTAATGCATCAGACAAGTTGCTGAGGATTTTACTTCTCACTTATCTGGACTGGTCACCAGCAATACACCCTGGCTCCCAAGGTGACTGATGGCATGTTCTCCTGACCATTCAGAGTACAGAAGGTCATGGTCATAGGTATATCATCTAAAAGGGAAAAAAGAATCAACAGAAAAGAGACAGAAGCAATGCCAGAGCCATGGCAGCCTGGGTATAGAGGTAGAGCCTTGAGTCCTATCCACTCGGAGATTATTCTTCACTTCTGCTGAGGAACAAATAGAGAGTCAGAAAAGAGCCAGAGCAGAAACTAGCAGGATGCTTTCCATCATGCTTGTTTTAGAAACAGGAACCCTCCCCCATCTATTTCATGAGAGATCAGAGCATACTGAGCATGTTTTGTGAATGGAGCTCCATTGGTCAGGTCCCATACCTGACCAATTACACAGGTTCTGCAGTTTCTCCATTACATATAATGCTGGCTGTTGGCTTTACATAAATGCTTTCTGTTGGAGAAAATCTTCCATTCTTTTTTTTTCAAAAGAAAGATTTTATTTATTTTGAATTTAACATTTTTTTCTCCAATTCTTTCTTCCCTCTCCAACCCCCCAGAGAAGGCAGCCTGTTAGTCTTTACATAGTTTTCATGGTATACAATTAATCTAAGTTGAATGTGATGAGAGAGAAATCATATCCTTAAGGAAGAAAAATAAAGTATAAGAGATAGCAAATTTACATAAGATAGCAGTCCCCCCCCCCAAAAAAAAAAAAATTGAAGGTAATAGTCTTTGGTCTTTGTTCAAACTCTGCATTCTCTGCATACAGATGGTATTCTCCATTGCAGATAGCCCAGAATTGTCCCTGATTGTTGCACTGTTGGAATGAGCAAGTCCATCAAGGTTGCTCATCACCCCTGTGTTGCTGTTTGGGTGTACAGTGTTTTTCTGGTTCTGCTCATCTTGCTCAGTGTCAGTTCATGCAAATTCTTCCAGGCTTCCCTGTATTCCCATCCCTCCTAGTTTCTAATAGAACAATAGTGTTTCATGACATACATATACCACAGTTGTTAAACCATCCCCCAACTGAAGGACATTCATTTAATTTACAAATATTTGCTACCACAAACAGGGCTGCTATGAATATTTTTGTACAAGTGATGTTTTTACCCTTTTTTCATAATCTCTTCAGGGTGTAGACCCAGTAGTGGTATTACTAGATCAAAGAGTATGCACATTTTTGTTGCCCTTTGGGCATAACTCCAAATTGCTCTTCAGAAAGGTTGGATGAGTTCACAGCTCCATCAACATTGCATTAGTGATGGGGTGGCTAGGTGGCACAGTGGATAGAGCCCTGGAGTCAGGAGTACCTGAGTTCAGATGTGGCCTCAGACACAATAATTATCTAGCTGTGTGGCCTTACACAAGCCACTTAACCCCATTGCCTTGAGAAAATCTAAAATGAATGAATGAATAAACCATAAATAAATAAACAAACAAACAAACAATGCATTAGTGTCCCAAATTTTCCACATCCCTTCCAACACTGATCATCGTCCTTTCTGGTCATATTGGCTAGTCCGAGAGGTGTGAGGTGGTACCTCAGAGATGCTTTCTCTTGCATTCTTTAATAATTAGTGATTTAGAGCAATTTTTCATATGACTATGGATTGCTTTGATTTCCTCATCTATAAATTGCATTTGCATATATCCTTTGACCATTTGTCAATTGGAGAATGGCTTGTTTTTTCTGAAAATTTGACTCAGTTCTCTGTATATTTTAGAAATTAGTCCTTTGTCAGAATCATTAGTTGTAAAGATTGTTCCCCAATTTACTACATTTCTTTAGATCTTGGTTACAGTGGTTTGGCCTGTGCAAAAGTTTTTTAATTTAATGTAATCAAAATTATCTAGTTTTATTTTTAATGATATTCTCCATCTCTTCCTTAGTCATAAATTGCTTCCCTTTCCATAGATCTGGTAGGTATACTACTCCTTGATTTTCTAGTTTGCTTATGATATTGTTTTTTATGTCTAAATCCTGTATCCATTTTGATCTTATCTTGGCATAGGGTGTGAGGTATTGGTCTAATCCAAGTTTCTTCCATACTAACTTCCAATTTTCCCAACAGTTTTTATCGGAGAGTTTTTATCCCAATAGCTGGACTCTTTGGGTTTATCAAACAGCAGATTACTATAATCATTTCCTGCTATTGCACCTAGTCTATTCCACTCTATTTCTTAGCCAATACCAGACAGTTTTGATGACTGATGTTTTATAATATCAGGAAATCTTCCACTCCTGTACTTGTTCTTATTTGTACCATAAGTGATTTTCTAATCAAAAGCTCTTCAGAATCTATTGATATAATTATGTGAAAAAACTTAAGAATACATTGAGTGTGATATGTGTGATGTCACACCTGATATGGAAATATCCAGATATTCATTGATAAAGACTTCTGCCAATCAGACTTCAAACCTGCAGAGGCATTTGAAGAACTGGTGCTCAGAACACAAAGGAAATCTCAAAATGGCCACTGAGCACCAGATAGAGTTTTTCATAAGACTTACATAGTTTTAGAAGAAAAAAATACATTGGAATTTACAACTACCAAAAGGGAAGATAAAGATTTACATTTCAAAAATTAACTTGTGAAATTTATGGCAGACTAATAGAGAAGAAGGAGGTTTACATGTCAAAGATAGCAGAAGGGGGAAAAAATTTATCAGGTCAATTTGTAAATTCATCAGCAAACTCTGAGAGGAATTTATTGTGAGAGTTAATAAATTTATTCTGGAATTTATAACTAGATGATCGTTTTCATAAAGCTGAGCCAGAAATTCTTTTACCCTAACCAATTAGTCATCAGGGTTAAATTATTAGAGGGCTTAGCAAAATTCCATACTATAAGGAAAGTCTAAAATGATTGTGTTATTTTTTTTCCTCCCAAATAAATGGCTGTCCTAGGACCAAATAACAAGGAAATTTCACCCAAAGAATCCATTTTTACAAAGAAAAAAGGTACATTTTCTCATGTATTCTTTGGGACCACATTTTGTTATCATAAATACAGTATATAGTATAAAATTTCAGGGTTTTTTGTAGCTGTTGTCCTTTGCTGTAATACATTGCTGTATTCATTGTATTTGTCATTTTCCAGGTTCTGTCTTACTTCATTCTGCTTCAATTCATTTAAGTTATTTCATGGATCTCTGAATTCAAGTTCATCATTTTTTATGGTATAGTAATGTTCCATTAAATTCATATACTATGAATTTTTTAGCCATTCCCCTATTGATAAGCATGTACTTTGTTTCCTGTTTTTTAGTACTACAAAAAGTGCTACTGGGGCGGCTAGGTGGCACAGTGGATAGAGCACCGACCCTGGAGTCAGGAGTACCTGAGTTCAAATGCAGCCTCAGACACTTAATAATTACCTAACTGTGTGGCCTTGAGCAAGCCACTTAACCCCATTTCCCTTGCAAAAAAAAAAAAAAAGATTGGCTACTAGTAGCATTAATATTTGGAATGGGGGGAGGCAACTGGAGTCCAATGACTTGGTGTCTTGAGATTAGATTTGAACTCCGATCCTCCTAACCTCAGGGATAGTGCTCTATCCACTGTTCTACCTAGATGCACCTCTACCATTACTATTAGTAGCAAAAACACGGATTTATATTAGAGTCTGCCAACTGAGAAATGATTAAACAAATTAAACCATATGAATGCAATGGAATTATCACTATGCCATATTCATTATTTGATTCTTGATCCCTTCACCCTCTCCCCCATCCATTAATAAGTCAAGAAATATATTATCTATTATACATATGAAGTCATACAAAATATATCCATATTAGCTGTGTTGTGGAGGGGGAGGGGGGAATGGGGAGCAAGAAAAGTAGATAAATAAATAAAATATGCCTCAATCTATACTCAGATCCCATTAGTTCTATCTCTGGAAATGTATAGCATTTTTAATCAAGAATTTTTTGGAATTGACATGGATCATTGTATTGATCGGAGTAGCTATCTTTCACAATTGATTATTGTTACAATATTGCTGTTACTCTGTACAAGGTTCTCCTATTTTTACTTATTTTGCATCAGTTCATATAAGTTTTTCTAGGTTTTTCTGAACCTATCCTTTATCATTCCTTTATAGCACAATAGTATTTCCATAAACTTAGGTAAACTCTCCTACACACACACACACACACACACACACACACACACACACACACACGCAATCAGTGAGAAGACTAAGCATAAACTACTAGTATGGTTACTGTTCATTTCTCTATGGAAATACCTTTTTTTGCTCAGAATACCTGTTTTTCTAAGTCGCCTCTCCTCTCTAACTTAGAATGTGACCTGTAGATCAATTAGTGCATAGTAAGGCAGTGAATGGAGGAATTCTCAAATAACGTTCAGGCAGTAGATCTGGAGTGAGAAGGGAATGAGAAATTTTCAATATGCTGAAGAGTGTACTGGGAAGGGAATTTAGGAATCAGTAATGCCTCCCACTTTGTTCATTTAGCTGCTGTGCACCTACTTAACAGGTAGGGGAGGGGCGGGAAATGGGGATAAATATTCAGTGAACCTTTAGAGCCTGCAATTACAATACCCAGTTAAAATACCTGATTTCCTTCTTCTATTCTCTCATCTAAGCCTAGAAATGCTTAATTTGACTTTGATAAAAATGAAACTTATAAGGTATTTCCTGATCTGTTTTATCAGTTGTAACTAATTACAGCACAAGCATGATTATGCATATAACTAAACATATAAACACATTAATTTTGCATTACTTAAATTCAGTGTTCACATATGTTCATGAGAGCTTAGACTTCATGGGTTGTTACTTAATATGACATGGTCACCTGGCTCACATTTTTAAAAATATTAGAAGGAATGTTGAGAGGCTTAAGTCTCTTCCCTAGAGTAGGTATAAGCTTCTAATGGCTCTAGGAACCAGGCCAAATAGGATCCTTCTCTTCTGCAGCCTGTGGATGACTATATCCTTCATTTTATAAGCACTGTTTAAAAATGTCTCTATGTCATGATCATTTCTAATAAATTAATGTTTATTTAGTGCTTCTCCTCATTTATCATGCTTACTACCCACTCCTTCTCATAACTGATTTCTCTCTATCTCATTCTGAAGCCCCTAGGTTTTCTCCCAAAACAAGATGTTGTTGTTATTCATTCTTCATACTCAAAGAAGACCAATGACATCATGATGTTAGGCCTTTAAAGTGGACTGTGGCTGCTCAGTCCAATATGAGTCCATAAGGCTTTAACACAGGTTGGGTTCAAATAGTCTGTCTGAATATTTGGAATGGAGATGTCTCTAGATTTGCACATGTCACATTTCCTTGAGCTTATGTGATTCTGCTTTGCTTATGGAGTATAGTGTCTTCTTTGTTGTGGACCAGTTACGTATGCTAGGCAGTCCTTTGCTAGTGTCTCCTTTGTCTTCCAATATTAAAGTTCTTCATAGGGACCTGAAATGTGTCCTTGTATCGCTTCTACTGACCTCTGCGTGAGTACTTGCCTTCTGCCAGTTTTCCATAGTTTACATACATTGGCCATTCAAGTTATGTGGCTAGCCCATTGGTGTTGTACTTTCTTCATTGGAGTATGAATACTTAGCAGAAAGCACAGTGGCATCTGGTACCCTATCTTGCCAGGTTATCTTCAGAAATTTCCTAAGACAGTTCAAATGGAAGCAATTCAATTAAACAAGGAGTTTTTAATTAAAGTGGATTTGTATTTCTGTTTCCTATACCATATTTATACATGAAAACCATTCCTTATTAAGCTACGTTTAGTAATAAAACAGATGATAAGTAGTTATTATTCAGTATTACTGTCTATTAGATTTTTAAATGTGCTAAGGCTGATATTCAACTAATCACATCAATTTCTGTTCATTTGTCATAAATTTAAGTAAACAAGATAATTATATGAAGTAGGAAAGTACTTACTATGATAATTTATCTCTTCTAAGAATAAATTTCATCTACTCTGGAGTCTAGAATTCATTTCTTCATTTAATATATTTCGGGTATCTAGAAAATCAATCAGCTAATCTTTGTAAGTTGAGATCTCCAGGACTGGTAACTCTCCAACAATCCTTTTTCTTTATCTACTTTCTACTTTGAGTTCATTTCTCAAAGGCTGGCTATCTCCTAAATAAGGGAACTAGACTCAGAGCACTTCAGTTTCACTCTCACCTCATATACTCTTGAGGAACAAATCTATTTTTGTTCTAGTGGTCCTCCCTAGTTGGTAGGGAGCAAGAGTGGGGAGGATAAAGTAAAAAAAAAGTGCCAGAGTACAAACATGAATCATATATGGAACAAGCAATTTTATTCTTACACACAGAAAAGAAAATGCTCAACAAGAAAGTATTAGGTGAGAAGTTAGTATTTTTAATCCTCAATGGTACATTTTACAAGTAACTTCCTTGTGAGAGTTGCTTATTATTTTATATTTTTCCCTGCATGCAGCCTGATCTATGGCAAATGAACTCTTATAAAAGTTTCTCTCCCCTGTTCCCCTTCTGTTCCTGCTGCTGTTGCCATTGCTATTGTTCTAGTAACTGGTGCTCCTCTGTTCATGTGTTCTGGAATGGGAAGAAAATGCCAGCTTCCTTTTGAGCATGAAGCTCTGAGGTAAATAAAAGAATAGGAGGTGACCCCATCCTAGATCCAGAATTGCCTAGGAGGTCATTAGCTCACAGCCTGAAACCCAGAGCTCAGAGAGAATTGCCAAGGCAGGCATGAGGAAGAAGGCAAAGAGATAAGGAGATCCCTTGCTGTATCTGTAGAGTTCAATAGTCAAGTAATGATCATTATGGCTAATATGAAGTAGTCATAAGATTTCTAAAATAGAATAGAATGAAAGGTCCCTCCATCACTCATCTCCAGGGCACGCTCCTCAGCTGCCTAATGTAGAACAGTGTAGGAGACTGTAGATAAAGAGTGTAATCAGGATGAGTATGATCAAGATTGACAAAGTTGAGGTATGTGAAATATCTCATAGGAAAAAGAAGTAAACTGAAAAACAAATGGTTGAGAAATAATTTAAGACTCATTGGACTAGGGCAACTAGGTGGCACAGTGGATAGAGCACCAGCCCTGGAGTCAGGAGAACATGATTTCAAATTCAACCTCAAACACTTAATAATTGTCTAACTCCATTGCCTTCAATAAATAAAAAAGACTCATTGGACTATGTAAAAGCCATTATTATCAACAAGAAAATAGAACCTAGACATCATATTAAGAAATCAAAAAAGAAAACTGTCCAGACAGCATCAATTCTTTAGGGCAAACATGGAAAAGTCCACTGGTTATCTCTTAAAAGAAACCCCACAATGAAAATTTCCGGGAATATCATAGTCAAAATCTAGTGCTTCTATGTCAAACTAAAAATATTGCAAGTATTCAGAAAGAAAGAAACTGAGAAAGCACAATCAAGATCACACAAGATGTAGTAGTCACTATTATTACAGAATGGAGGGCTTGTAATTTGATACTCCAGAAGGCTTGCAACAAGAACATTTACCAGGAAAAAATAGTATAATCTTACAAAGTACAAAGGAATCTTTAACAAAATAATGTAATTTCAATTGTGGCTGATGAAAAGATCAGAGCTTAGTAAAAATTTGACTCAAAAACACAGGATTCAAGAGAGGCATAAAAAAGATAAACCCAAGTGAGAAATCATAAGGGACTAAAAAAAGTTATATTTTTATAATGGAGATGATACATATGACCACTCGGTACATTTTCATTACCAGGGATCATAGAGGGAGTCTAATTAGATAAGAGGACCTGAGTGTGATTCTATTGTATTTGAATGATCTCAGAAGGAGAATGGAATGGGTGGGGAAGAAAGCACCACATTTGGAACATTGCTATCTCTTTGATAGAGTGTGAATATGTATCATCATTCTAGGAGCTTAGTACTGGTGTACCATATTAAGGATGACTAAGCCATGGCATTTGGGGATGATCAAATGAGTCATGGTTAGTTTGCATCTGAGCTATACCCTTAGACTTGGCCTTTAAAGGGGAATAATAAACGGGAGGGAGGGAGGGAGGGAGGGAGAGAGAGAGAGAGAGAGAGAGAGAGAGAGAGAGAGAGAGAACGAACGAGAACAAACACTCTGGAGACTTAGATTTAACTTCCTTTAAAGAAAAGTTGTGCATCTCAGTTCCCTCCAAGGAATCATGTGGTCCCAGGAGAAAGAAGGGTATGACTGTAAAAAGGGTAGCAACAAGAGACAATGCCAGATAAGTAGAAATTCCTGGGATAAGCCAACTGTAAGACTGAGTATGATTCAGTATCTATGGATATAGTCCACATAAGTAAAAGTACTTTGAGGAGTCCTCAATAATTTTAAGAGTATAAAGGGATTCTAAGACCAAAAAATTTGATAAGTGTCGCTTGAGACTAAGTCTCCCGTGCAAAGAAGAGGAATTCCTAGACAACATCAAATCATTAAATCAATCTCCTGGCAAGAAGAGGAATCCCAGGAAAAAATACCAAGTATTTGAACCAAAAAAGCTAGAACCCAAGAATGGCAAGAGATAGAGTCATGATGAGGAGATCTACATAAGGTCTAGTCTCCCATTACTACTGAGTTAGAAAGGTACCTCTTTGAGCAAGATTCCTTCCAAGATCTTTCCCCCCTTTCAGAGTAAGAAGCACTAACAGGGTAAGCAATATGAACCGGAAGATGATGAAGATGTCTAGATGGCCTTGGGCATAAATTTTTAGAATTCTGCATCATCTATTGGACAAAAATAAAGCCTGCCCTGGATATAATGAGTAGTCTTCTCCATTTTCCTTCCTCTGCTGAAGAAGCATAAATGCTGGGGATAAACTGGGATCCAATAGGAGATCTCGATTGGAGACATAAATGAAGACATTACCAAACTTTGGATGGAGTCACAAAGAATATTTTGGGATGATAGTAATCCTCCAAGATTTAGTTTGATCCATGCATGCGTAGAGTTTCAGTTTTGTTACATCAGTAATAGACTGATTAGGATGTAATTCTGACTCTTATTTGACTTAAGTTCTTTATTACAAATGTACTAAGGAGAAATGACCTGAAATTTGTAAGCAGAATATAATAAAGCATCATATTATGATTTCTATATAGTTTTATATAGTAGCTAAAAGATCTCAAAACATTTTACAAAATTACATTTCTTATGAAGTGTTGTAAAGAATAGAAAACTGTTTTTTAAGACTAATTCTCAGGGCAGCTAGGTGGTGTAGTGGATAAAGCACCAGCCCTGGAGTCAGGAGTACCTGGGTTCAAATCCAGTCTCAGACACTTAATAATTACCTAGCTGTGTGGCCTTGGGCAAGCCACTTAACCCCATTTGCCTTGCAAAAAAACCTAAAAAAAAAAACTAATTCTCCCTATTTTACCCCAGATTTTGAAGTACAGCAACCACTTATAGCTCAGTCCTACCAATTCATTCTGTTTCTAACCTAACCAGTTTTCCCCTATATAAGACAGCATGGTGGCTACTCACTTTCAGGATCTTTCCATATAAAAAATGAATTGTTGGGGTTACCTAAGTGACTTAGCTCACTGTGGCTCCGAATTCTGTAGAATCAAGTGATTTATCAGTTCAACCTACTCACCTATAGGAATTATAGGTATGCATTATCATGCCATGGCTTTAGGATTCTTAAATTGAGAGAGTATTTGATGGATAGAACAATGAACTTGACATCATTTGTACCTGTTTAACCTTGAGCAAGTCACTTGACCTCTCTGGGCTTTAGTTTCTATATCTGTAATGAGGAGGTAAATCTACATGACATCTAATGTCCCCTCTTTATTGTTTTTCAGTTATTTCAGACTCTTTCTGACCCCATTTGGGTTTTTCTTTGCAAAGCTACTAGAGTGTTTTGCGGTTTCTTTCTCTAGTTCTTTTTGCAGATGAGAAAACTGAGGCAAGGTTATGTGAATTACCTGGGGCCATATAGCTAGTACATATATGAGACTAATTTTGAACTCAGGTTTTCCTGACTCCTTGGGCCTTGCTGCCCCAAATGTTCCTTCTTGCTCAAACTTTATCTGTGCTTCACAGGCCTTCCTTTTTTTAACTGAAAAGTTTCAACAAATATAATGAATTTCTGAAAACATTTGTAAACAAATTCCAATTTTTGGAATGGCTTATATGTATGTCATGGAACACTATTGTTCTATTAGAAACCAGGAGGGATGGGAATTTAGGGAAGCCTGGAAAGATTTGCATGAATGATGCTGAGCGAGATGAGCAGAACCAGAAAAACATTGTACACCCTAACAGCAACATAGGGGTGATGATCAACCCTGATGGACTTGCTCATCCCTTCAGTGCAACAACCAGGGACAATTTTGAGCTATCTGCAATGGGAAATAACATCTGTATCCAGAGGAAGAATTATGGACTTTGAACAAAGAACAAAGACTATTACTGTCAAATTAGAAAAAGAAAAGCACATTATATGATTAATGTAATTTTACTATCTCATACTTTATTTTTCTTCCTTAAGGATATGATTTCTCTGTCATCACATTCAGCTGAGATCAATGTATAACATGGAATCAATGTAAACACTAACAGAATGCCTCCTGTGGAGGGTGGGAGGAGGGAAGCAAGAATAGGGGATAAATTGTAAAACTCAAGATAAATAAAATCTTTCTTTAAAAAAAAATTCCAATTTCAAACTCACTATCATTACAAAATACTGAAATATTTCTATGGGAAACCCTTTACTATACCAGGAGGAAAACTTATGGAAAGGCAGGATTAAGATTGGCTTTGAAGAGGCTGAATGCTTTGTAGCATTTTCAGAACTTTGACATACTTTGTAGCATTTCCTTAATACTTTTCCATGACTAGAGAGTAAGAAGGGAGAGGTTGTTAAATTCACCCCACTGAAATTTCTCTGAATCATATCTCTTGTCTGTGATTTGGTGGGGAGGGAAAAGAGAGGGTTAGAATATATGTTTATATTTGTGAAGGGAGTTCAGAGTGTGGAATTTCTTTCCAGTGATAAAATCTGTTATTTCTTTGTAACATACTTTAAAACAGTGATCTTCAAATTTCTTTGATCATTTATCATTAAAAGAAAATCTTGAGCACACTCCTCTCACATCCAGGAGTGTATTAACTAAGTTATAAATTATATACATATACCACCATAATATTACTATAGACTTTGTAAAACTTAGACAAAATGTAAGTTAAATAGGGAGAGATGAAATATTTGAGACTTCCAGACAAGATGGCAGAGAGAAGACAGGCACAGTTCTAAAGTCTCCTGATCTTTCCCCATCTATAACATGAAACAACCCTCTTAAAAGAAATCTGACCCACAAAACTCAGAAAGAAAAGCCAGGAGAAAGAACATTACCTCAGGATTTGTCTCCAGCAGCAGCTTTGGCCGAATTCGGGTGGGTAAGTCTGGGCTCAGAGGGAGGATCAGCCCCAGATCAACCAGATTAACAGCTGAATTGGAGTCGGGAGTCTGAGGGCCCAAGAGCCGGACCTGTTGAATGAGCAGTGGGGCTAGATGGCAGGGGCTTGAGTCAACTAGGGAGCAGAGGCACTGGTGTTGGTGCTGTCCCTCTGGAGCTTGCAGACAGGGCTAGGGGGAGAGTTCTGGAGCAGGAGAGTTGGGGACACCATCCCTGGGCTCCTCTGGTCTGAGGAACACTTGAGTCCACGCCTCCATTACTGCTGAGGCTTCTTTCCAGAACCAACAATTGCAAACTACTTCTGCCTCAGGCCCAGGTGTGTGAGCAGAAGAACCAGCCCAGCTGAGGAATGACCTCACCCCAGGGCAAAGCCCACCATTGATTGAAGGCCAAAGAATTCAATAACTCCACCTCCTCCCTTCAAGCAAAGGGAGAAGGCCTCAATCAAGGTCACAGACACTCCAGAAAAAAGCAACCAGCACCTCCTACTGGCCAGCCAGAGAAATTGCATTCAGTGAGTAAAGCCTCTCCGATCCCAAGCCCCTGTGAACCAGCCCCTTTCCAACTCAAGGACTTAGCAAAATGAAGAAGGGTCAGGGGAAAGGTGGAGCCATAGAAAAATTCTTGGAAGGGAAAGACCCTAACTCAGAGAGACCTAGAAACTCTGAGGAGAATACAATCTGGTCTTCAGCACAGAAAGACTTCCTTGAAGAAATAAGGAAGGAGTTTAAAAATCAACTGAAAAATTTGGGAGAAACAATACCTTGCAACAAGAAAACAAATCCTTAGAAAATACAATTGGACAAATACAAAAGGATAATAAATCTCTCAGATCCTCAATAGGACAAATACAAAATGAGAATAAATCTCTCAGATCATCAATTGGACAAATACAAAATGAGAATGAAGCTTTCATATCAATTGGACAAATACAAAATGAGAATAATTCTCTCAGATCCTCAATTGGGAAAATGCAAAAAAGAAAATAACTCTCACAAAATCTCAATTAGTCCAATGGAAAGCTTTTTCAAAAGTAGAATTGACCAGTTGGAAAAGGAGTTGCAAAACGTTAATGAAGAAAACTCCTCCCTAAAAAATGAATGGAGTCTACAGAAACTAATGACTCCATGAGACAGCAAAGAGTCAGTTAAACAAAATCAAAAATAGAAAAAAATAGAAGAAAATGTAAAATACCTCATCAACAAAACCACTGACCTCGAGAATAGATCGAGGGGGGGCAACCTGAAAATTATAGGACTTCCTGAAAACATGGAAGAGAAAAAAAGCCTGGACTTAATATTACAGGATCTAGTGATGGAAAACTGCCCTGATATCATGGAATCGGAGGGCAAAGTAGTTATTGAAAAAGTACATTGATCCCCACCAGAAAAAGATCCTAAAATGAAAACACCAAGGAATGTTGTGGCCAAATTCCAAAACTATCATATAAAAGAGAAAATCCTGCAAGCAGCCATAAAGAAACAATTTAAATATCTAGGATCCATGGTAAGGATTACACAGGACCTGGCTGAATCAATATTAAGGGATCGAAGGGCCTGGAACAAGATATTTGGAAGAGAAAGGGAGCTTGGAATGCAGCCAAGAATCCACTATCCCACAAAGCTGAGCCTTTTCTTCCAGGGAAAAAGATGGGCATTTAACAATGAAAGAATTCCAAAAATTCCTGATGAAAAGACCAGAGCTAAATAGAAAATTTGGACATCAAACAGGAGGTTCAAGAGACACATGAAAAGATAAAAAAAAAGGGGGGGTAAAAGGAAAAAAAAACACTATCCAGTAAGTTGAAACTGGCTATATCCCAGCATGGGGAAAAAAGATTCTCATAAATCTTGAGAATTATAACTCTAACAGAGAGAATATACCTAGCCAGAAGTGATGGACATTCATGATCTATCCATGAGATGTAATGACCTATCTAATGGGATGTAACTGGCTTTAACCCCACTTGGGAGAAAGACTCTAATAACTCAAGAATTTTAACTCTATTAGGTAGAATGTACTTATCTAGAAGTGACAGATACTCAGAATTTTCTGTGACTCAGATTATCTTAAAAAAACACTACCTCCTTAAAAAGGGGGACAGGAAAGAGACAGGAGGAGGGAGGGGATTGAATGGGGTAAATCTCATTACACTAAGAGGTACAAAATACCTATGGTAATAGAGAGGAAGAAGGGAGGAGATGAGAAACATCTGAATCTTCTCTCATCAGACTTGGCTTAAAGTCAACTTACACATACTTAGTTAACTTATAAAACATCTAACCTTTCAAGTATTAAAAGGGGAAAATAACAAAAGGAAGGGAAAAGGGAAAGGGGAAAGAAAGGGGAGGGGGTGATATAGGAGAGCAAACACACTGAAGGGGGTGGTATTCAGAAACACAATACTGGGGAATGTGGATAAAGGGGAGGAATTCCCAGGGTAGAAAATACAGAGGGAAGATGGCATGGAGGACAATAAAGAATTAGTAATCGAAATAATATTTGAACCAAGAGGTTCAAATGTGGTAATGTAAATAGAATGCTTGCTGGGCCTGAAATCAGAAAGACTTAAATTTAAATCTAGGTTCAGACATTTATTAGCTCCATGAACCCAGCAAGTAATTTAATCTCTCTATGCTTCAATTTTCTCAGTTGGAAAATGGAAATAATAATAATATCAATCTCAAAGGTTGTTGTGAGGATCAAATATTTGTAAAAGTCCTTAGCATAGTGCTTATAAACTGTGTGTGTGTGTTTATAGACATATTTATCCTTTTTACATTGCAACTTTCCCCATCAAGTTTTTAATATGTTACAGATTGACATAAGAAATTAAATGGGAATTTTAGAGGAGTTTTGTGGAAGCTACAGCTGACACGCAAAGGTCAGTAGATGACACAAAAAGTTTAGAAACTCAAAGATGCATATTATATAAACATATATGTCTGTGTGTATGTACTGAATAATATCAACCCAAATTTTACAATAAGGAACTATAAACATTCCATAAAGGAAAAAAAAATTCAGACTTCTTGTTTTATACAGATTTTCCAGGTCACAGAGGTACCACATTCCCTAACCCCCACAATGTAGAAGGGATAACTATTTCCATCAAGAGGTCACCAGAGTTTATGGAATGATTTGGTCAGACATGTTGTTTGGGAAAATCATGTTGGCAACTATATGGAGTATATATCAGAAAAGACAAGGCAGGAAAATAAACTGGGAAGCTATTACAATAAATCTAAGCAGGAGATGCTAAGGCCCTGAATTATGTTGGAAATTGGGTTAATAGAAAGAATTGGACAAATTGGAATGATATGGGTAGAGGACCAAGAAGATTTAATGATTGTATGTGTGAGGTGAGAAAAGGTGAATCATGGAAGATGAGACAAGGTTGTGATTGGAAGGATGTTAAATTTATGAGTCATGCTTATGGGGGAAAGATAATGTAATAATACCCCCATGTCTACTTCTCGTGTGAGACTCTTCCTCTCACAGTGAAAAGGAATAAAGAATTTTTATTCACCCATCACTGTCAGCAGTAGAGAGCAAGTAACTGGGGAGCTCCTGCCTTTTCCAGAAGTGATCTAAGGAACAGGGAAGAGAAATTTTCCTCAGTGGCATCTTTAGGAAACTATTAACCATTTGGCTTATTATTTGTTTTGAGAGTCCAATCAACACTTAGTTCAGAAGTAGGTAAGGAGAAGTTGGGAGCTTATGTAGAACTAGAAGATAAAGTAGAGGTATTTGGGGGATAATTAGGGAATAAAAGTAAGTGGTTATATTGAACATAAGCCATGACGATACAACCTGGGCTTTATCTTTTCATTCTCCAATTGGTTAATCATACACTCTAGTACAAGCCCCCTTTTCCCCCTACCCCAAGTTTATCACTTGTTTGAGGATTGCTTGAGGCACTGAAATTAAGAAAATAAGCATATTCTTCTTTGTTTTTTCCTCCACAAAACAGTGGGATTAAGTAATTTGCCCAAGGTCCTACAGCTAAATAAGTATTGTTTAAGGTCAAAAATTTGAACTCAAGTCCTTCTGACTCCAAGGCCAGTGCTCTATCTACTATGCACCTAGCTTCCCCTCTCTGGTTTCTTTTAAGACTCAAGCACCAACTTCTCCAAGAGGATGTCTTACCCATCTTCTCATCCAGGGTTGCATTGGAACCCATTTGTACCTGTCAAGCTGCTTGTTCATTTTCATTGTGAGCATCTTCACCTCATAAATCAGCTAACACCACAAATCAAATTTGATTTCGTTGATTGACTAGTCTTAAAAAAAGTTATGTACAAAAGATTAATAACACAAATTAAACTGAAAACTCTGTCATTCATACTTGTTTTCTGGCTAGTTGATTGTTAACCATATACTATGTTAACCGATGTTGACATTGTTCTTTATCTCCCCCCCCCCCCCATCTCGCACTTTAGCTTCATGAGACTTCTGTACCAAGATTACCTTTTTACTCCATGTTATCATTTCTGCAGCTATTTATTTACAAGTTGTCTTTCACTGAGGTATTATTTTGCATGTCTTCCCACCTTTCTTTGTATCTCTAACTTCATATAGTATCTGGAACATGGTAAGCATTTAATTAATGCTTTTTAAGAGAGGATCATCTAAGCCATGTTTGGGGAACCTAAAGTCCAGTGACCCTTTTGGATTTGGTGCTGCCAAGGCAATTGCAGGCAGTACTCAGAATTCAATAATCCTAGGAGTTTTTTAGGAGTGAATTAAAGGTTTGAATGATATTATAACCATTGAATGATGTTATATCCAAATGGTCCTTGGCAGAAAAAAAGTTCCTTACTCCTGCTCTAAACAAATTAATAATGTAAGTAAAATTCCAAATTAATGTTTAATAGGACAGAAATTTAGAAGCAGCTGAATTATGTCCATACAGTTGAGGTGATCTAACTTAATCTTTATATACATTAGTAACATTAATAACCTTGTGTTATGCTTGTGCAGTTGTCAGAATGGTTATTTTATAATTTCTATCTCAATCTAAGTTTTGGAAATGAGTCCCCCACTAAGTCAAGATTTTACTATTAGGGGTTTCATTTTCTAATTCCTTCAGTTCTTTTTTCTTTTATTATTTTTGAGTTACAGCTTCTCTAATGTGTTAGCTTGTAACTGGAATGGCCAATAACTCAAAAATAGGATTTATCTTTTATAATGTTCATTTCATTTTACATTGTAACTCCTGAGGTTTGAAGAACATAGAGGTTTATTAAGTAGGCAGAGCTCATATTCTTTTTTCCAAAAGAAGTGACAGGACAGTTGTGTGAGCCCATTTGTGCTACCACTTCTTAGGATAAATTGCTGGTCAGGTTGGGATTGAAGGTAATATACATTTGATTCCAACCTAGCACTTGTGTATTTATTTTGTTGCTATGTAGTTTTCCATGGTGCTAATCTCTCATTGGATATTCATTTAAATTAATAATTATCAGAAATTAATAATAATCAGAAAAATGACATTAGGACAAAAAAAAGAGCTAAATTGGCATGACCCACCCAACCAGTGAGCACATGGAATTTCCTGTAATTGCTTGAAGTCTAGTTTCTAAGGCCTATTATCATTTCTGCAAATGCTGTTTCCTATGGTTTGTTATGATAAATTCCTTTGTGGAAACAATGACAGTGTAATAAAATACTCAGGAAAAGAAAATTCTTACTTTTTCTTTACTTCTTTTTATTCCTAAGATTCCATGTTTTGTTTCTATTTAACCTGAGATTTTTTAAAAATCGTATGTCTCTATGTATTTCCCTGTTAAGATATGCTTTATGGCTTAGTGGATGAAGCACCAGCCTTGGAGTCAGGAGTACCTGGGTTCAAATCCGGTCTCAGACACTTAATAATTACCTAGCTGTGTGGCCTTGGGCAAGCCACTTAACCCCATTTGCCTTGCAAAAACCTAAAAAAAAAAAAAAAAGATATGCTTTAGAATAAAAGAGAATTTTCATGGAAAAATAAAGCAGGGGTGGGGGATGGCTAGGTGGCACAGTGGATAGAGCACCAGCCCTGGAGTCAGGAGTACCTGAGTTCAAATTTGGCCTCAGACACTTAATAATTTCCTAACTGTGTGGCTTTGGGCAAGCCACTTAACCCCATTTGCCTTGCAAAAAAATCTAAAAAATAAATAAACAAATAAATAAAGTAATAGAATGAAATAATAAAATCCACATAAGAGTCTTGTTACTTCCTAGAAAATTGTTCTTTTAATAGTTTTTAAGATATAAATTGTAATCTTTTAAAATTCTTGCTAATAAAATTTAACCTTTATTAATATTTATTCTATAAAGATGATCTGTTAGATTTCATTGTGTTAGAGAAAATAGCAAGCTAAACTTAAAGTGGAGACAATGTAGTGTGGTGGAAGTGGGAATTAGTCCAATCCTGACCCTGCCACTGATCAATTGTATAACCTTGAGCATATATAGGTATATACATAGATAGATAGATAGATATACACACATATGTTTATGTTTTTATATATATATATGTATATATTTATCCCTTTGAAGACTCTGAATTTAAACATGCCATTGTGTAGGTTTCTTCTAGTCATACAGTAACAAGGAGTGAGATGGCTTTTGAAAGCCTTAACCCAATCATTTCATTTGCATACCTGAATTGGGTGCAATTGGCTTTGTGCCTCTGGCTTACCTGAAACTTTTGTAACTCTAGTCATCTTTGTGCCTTTGAATTCATGGGAGCTTTGTTTTGGGTCCCAATTGTCACGAAATACCTTTTTCACTCCTAAGAACTCTGGTTCATTTTTAGCTGCCTTGACTGATATATAAACAGTTTGGCAGAGTGTGAATGTGATATAATGGGAACAGCTGGTTTGTTGACGCAAGGACATTCTGAATCTATGACATTTGGCTGTAGGTATAGCTGAGAGAACACAACAGAAGCCCTACATGATGACATTCATTACAATTAGATGGATTTCACTGTGTATGACCCTTAGAAGGAAATAGAAGTCATAGCTACTGATCTTCAGCAATGGAGGTTGAAACGTGATTTTTTTCCCAGCAATAATGCCAGAATAGCAAATGCTGCCACCAAGTGTGAGAAATAATTACATATAAGAACATATGCCTTTTCTTTTAAAGATTGCTCTACTATCACTTTATTTGAATGAACTGATATGTAGCATAATCCTTTTCATTCTACATGTAAGCAAAGATCTCTTTTGGTTTCTATCTACTGATATGATTATTTTTCCTTGAAATTTCCCAATCTTCCGATTTTCCTCCCTATATTTTCATTATTTTTATTTTTGTTATTAGCATTATTGTCTTAGCTGCAATTATTTGTTACGTTATATTTATACAATTCTTTTCTTACTGTAATGCTATATCGATGGGACTTGTTTTATTGTGTTTCATTTTTATTGCACTTCACAGATATTGCATCTTTTATAAATTGAAAATTTATAGCAATCCTGCTTTGAGCAAGACTGTTGCCATTCTTTTCAACAGAATGTGCTCGCTCATGTCATGTCTCTGTGTTATATTTTGGTTAATTCTTACAACATTTTGAATTTTTTCATTATTTTGTTATGATGATCAGTTATCTCTGAGCTTACCATTATAATTGTTAATTGTGCCTATATAAGATGTCAAACTTAATTGACAAATGATATGTATGTTCTGATTTCTTCACCATCTTCTGACCATTTTCCCCGTTTTTCTCTGTTTTCATTTTCTGGCCCACATCAATATGGAAATTAGACCAATTATTAATCCTAAAATGATCTCTAAGTGTTATAAAGAAAGGAAGAGTCAATCAGTGCAGCTAACTTCATTTTTGACTTATTTTAAGAAATTACTAGGGGGCAGCTAGGTGGCGCAGTGGATAAAGCACCGGCCCTGGAGTCAGGAGTACCTGGGTTCAAATACGGTCTCAGACACTTAATAATTACCTAGCTGTGTGGCCTTAGGCAAGCCACTTAACCCCATTTTCCTTACAAAAACCTAAAAAAAAATTACTACAGCCACCCCAACCTTCAGCTACCATTACCTTGTTCAGGCAATTAGAACTTTCATCAGCAAAAAGATACATCTCAATAAAGCCTTAGATGATAGTTACTTTAACAATAGATATTTTTAAATTAAAATATGTACATAATTATTTTAGACATAATACTAATGAACAATTAATAAACTAGAGTGGAGTGTAATTTTAACTTTTAAATACATTGTAAAACAGAAAAGTCATGTGACTTACTTTATTGTGATATTCACTTTATAATGATAGTCTGGAAACCAAACTGCAGTATCTTCAAGGTATGCCTGTATATTGTTCCTATATAATTTATCCATCCTAACAATTGATAGAGCAGTTATTTTCATGTGGATGGATCCCATTTGTGTTATTCATCAGGAAATCAACAATACTTTCATTTCTTCCCTCTATCTCATTTTTACCATCCCATTTATCTCTATAAGGCTATATTAGCATTTTTTCTGTTGGCTATACATTCCCTTATTCCTTTTGCTCCACTTGGTTTTGAGATAGTTTTTCCTAGAGCAATGCCCAGAGGGGCTGCTGTGGCTAAAGATATAGTTTGATATTTCCATTAAGGAGACATTGTCCCAAAATTTGTGTTAAGAGTAGAGAAATGCTTGCTCTGGGAATGTTGCATGCCAACATTTTTTATTTAACTTGATTAGTTAAGCATATAAAACCAACTTTAATATAGATCACGAAGGAATACATTTATTTTTAATTTTTTTTGCAGTTTCTAGTGTCAACTACTTTTTTCCTTTATCATTGATAATAATGTATCCTCTGTAATTGCTGTTGGCACTTCCTTATCTAACAAAATTAATTGACACATTGGTCTGCTATATATGAATCAGTAAGGTCCTCTTGCCTTTCTAATTAAATTTTGTAGTTGATGCCTTCCTCTTTCCCTTTTGCTGGAAGAGTAATAAAATTGACTAATTCTTTTAACTTTTCTTAAAATAAAGTCTCCAAATATTCTTGCCTCTTTGTTCCTTCCCTAAGTAGTAATTAGTGCAGCCTTAATTGACTTTTCATTAAGACTTGTTACTCCAAGCAAAGTGTTATTCTAGATTTTTTAACATATTTCTTTTGAAAAAGTTTTCTATACCTTTCTCAGTACACACACACACACACACACACACACACACACACACCACCTCTCTCTCACACTGACAGCAAACTCTGTATGTAAGGATGGAAGTTCAGTTGAGTTCATCAACACCTTCTAACCCCATGGAGAGCACCGGCCCTAGAGTCAGGAGGACCTGAGTTCAAATTCGACCTCAGACACTTTATAATTGCTTGTGTGACCTTGGGCAAGTCACTTAACCCCACTGCCTTAAATAAAAAATTTAAAAAACGACTCTTAAGATATGCTAACCCTAATACTTTGACAGATGAGGCTTCTATTGAATCAGCTAATAAAAAATAAATTTAATGGAAGCCCTCTCATACCTTATGGTACTTCTACAAAATAAAACCCAACAGTTCAAGCTAAACTCAGAGAGGGATTCACTTGGGGGGTGGGGGGAAGAGAACCTTATTTTTCTTCGCCCCCACCTTGACCAGCACATGCCCTTGTGAACTTCTGAGAGTCAGAGTATTTGGACTTCTCGGCGTCTCTAGAACAGCAGTGATTCATGGTACTGTCTGTACCAGGAGCTGAGGGCAGAATAGACACACTAAGGAAAGGCAGCTCCAGGATTCTACAAGAAACTCAGTAAAGATGATAACCAGGCCCTAGGTGAACCTCTTCTTCCTGTTTTTGTTCTCTTTATTAACATATGTATTTATTCCTCTCATTTCCCACATCACCCCCCCCCCTTTAAACAAAAACCATCAAAATCAATATGCATGGTCAAGCAAATCAGATCCTCTCATTGACAACATCTAAAAATATGCGCCTCATTCTACATTTTGAATTCACTCCCCCCCCCATAAGGAAGTGGGCAGCATTTCATTTGATGTTCTGGAATTATGTTTTGTCATTGCATAGCTCAGTAGTCTAAACTTTTTCAAAGTTGTTTTTCTTTATTAATATTATTCTCATTTTGCTTACTTCACTCTACATCACTTTTTTCAATTACTCTATATTTTGTAAAAAGTATATTTCATTATTCTTATGGTACAATAATATTCCATTCAAATGCCATAATTTGTTTAGCCATTCCTAAATAGTTCAGCACCCCTTTAAATTTTCAGTTTGGGGTTGCTATAGGTATTGTACAAATGGGTCCTTTTCCTCATTCTCTCTGGGCTATAGCTCTAGCTTTAGTGGTATTACTGAGTCAAAAAGTATGTGCACCATACTAGCTATTTTTAGGGTACAGCTCCAAATTGCCTTCTAGAATATATAGAATCCATTCACAGCTCCATCAAACTAGGAACACTATTGTGTCTATTTTCCAAAATCATTTTCCTTTTCTGTCTTTAAACGTGTGAGGTAGACTGTTAGAATTCCTTTAATTTAGGGGTGGCTAGGTGGTGCAGTGGATAGAGTACTAGCCCTAGAGTTAGGAGTACCTGGATTCAAACCCGACCTCAGACACTTAATAATTACCTAGCTGTATGGCCTTGGGCAAGCCACTTGCCTTGCAAAAAAAAAATTCCTTCAATTTGCCTTTTTCTAGTTATTAGTGATTTTAAACATTTTTTTTCATAAAGTTATTGATAACTTGAGAATAGCCTATTCATATCCTTTGACCATTTATCTATTGAGGGATAGTTTTTATTCTTATAAATTGGATTCAGTTCCTTAGACATCTTGGATTATGCAACTGTTGTCCAAGAACCTTGCTACAAAGATTTTTTTCCCATGTACCTTTTCAGATTTTAATTGCATTGTTTTTATTTGCTGTGTTCCCTCAGTAGAATGTAAGCCTACTAAGATGGTCTCTCTCATTTGTATTTTTTATCTCTAGTGTTGAGCATAGTGTCTGGCACATAAGTGCTTACAAATGTTTGCTGACTGATAATTTTGCATACACATGTATAATCATACACCATGCATACATATTATAAGATCATAGAATGATAGTACTACCTCCATCCTAGTTGCTGTATTTTCTTATATTCCCATTCTTTTCTTTTTTTTCTTTTTTATTCCTTTCATTATTCTTCTTGCTCTCCCTATCTTGGTATATTTTCTAAATTTGACAGTAAAGAAGCCATTTGACTACTCACAGCAGGTAATAAGTACTATGGCAGTCATTGGATTGGTTTATGTGGATGTTTTTTTTTAAAAAAAACAAAATAAAATTAGAGGGTAATTGGGCTCCTGTGAAACTGCTAGCAGTATTGAGGTTTGGGTTTTGTTGTTATTGTTGATGTTTGGTGCTTATTTAAAAATAGTTCCTTCTAAAATGGAACCAGTAGAATTCGTTGGGCTTTACTCAACGATTCTATTGCTGGGCATATACCCCAAAGGAGATCAAAGGCAAAAAGAAAAAACTCATATATACCAGAATGTTTGTAGCACTAGTGCTTTTCTGTTAACAAAAACTAGAACTGAGATGGTTGCTCATCAATCAAAGAATGGCTGGACAAATTGTGTTATGAATATAATGAAATACTAACAAGTCATAAAAAATGATGGATGTGATTTATTCAGAAGTCTGAAATTCATTAGTCTAGGAAGACTAATGTAAGTAGGTTTACTTTGTCGTAGTATATACTGTGACTATAAGAATGGAAATGAAAAGGCAACTAAATTCAGATTAATTGCAATGACTAATTGTGGTCCTATCACCTTTAGTATCAAATCTAAAATCCACAGTCATTCAAAGCCTATCGCCCACCTTTCTAATCTTTTTACATTTTATACCCTCCCTTATACTACTTTGTTTCCCTATACTCTAACCTCCTTGTCCTTGAACAAGTAAGATTCTGGCTTCCATTCTGGGCATTTTCACTAACTCTTCTCTGTGTCTGGAATGTCCTCCCTTATATACACCTATTGGTCTCCTTCCAGTCTCAGCTTAAATCTGACCTTCCCATTCCTTAATTCCTGCATTCCCTCTGTTAATTACTAACAATTTATCTTGTATAAACTTTGTACATATTCATGTTGTCTCCCCTGTTAAGACTGAGCTCCTTGAGAGCTTTTACCTTTCCTTGTATTCCCCTCCATTGTTTAGCAAAAAAACAAAGTAGATGCTTAATAAATGTTTATTGATTGGTTATTTGTCCTAGAAAACAGATAATAAAATATATTTCCCAATCTTAATAGGTGGGAGATGACAAGGGTAGAATATTATAATTACTGTCAAACACCATCAAGTTTTCCTTCTTTTGTTACAAGGGAAGAAGATTCAGAGTGATATTAAAAAACCTGCAAAGAAAACATCAATAATACTTCAAAATAAAAAAATGAGCAATTTTTAGCAGCATCTTCCTTCAGTAGGTATAATTATATGGCAGGTGCTTAATAAATGTTAAGTGTTGAAAAGAATGTCCTTTTTCTTTTAATGCTCAGTGCCATCCTATAATCTCTCATTCAGATTAATTTAGTGTTCTTTATAGTATTTCTACTTAATCATTTTTCAAGTGAAAGACTATTATTTCATGCTTTTGAATTTTAACCTAATTTAACCTAATTTTAACCTAACTTTTCCCTTTATGGGAGGTCTCATGTTTTTTAGATAGTGCATTCTTCATTGATGCAGACCTCCACCCTTCCACAATTTGTTTTTTTTTTTTGCACAATTCTTATCCATGCCTTTCCAAGAATCTTCCATAAAAGATTCACCCATCAAAATGAAGGCATTTCTCTCAATCTTTAAATGTTTCAGGCATCCCACTGGGCTAGTTGGCCTGTCTATCTCTTGTTTCTCATTTTGCTTCCTGAGTTTATGTTGAGGAAAGTAGGGTGTTGTTCTTCATAGGATGTGGGGGGGGGGTCCCCTAGGGAATCCGTTACAAAGGAGGAATGGCCCCAGCCAATCACAAAACTAGGAGAGTGTTTTCTTAATCCCATTCCAAAAATGACAAACCCAAGATTAGAAGAAACTAGTCCTTAACTGGTCAAGAGTGGCCTAGAGATCTTGACCTAATGCAACTGAATTTGTGCAATTAGGTAATTGAATATTATCCCACACACACCCCCTGTGACCAAGATTGGGGTTCATCAGCATATCATAGTCCTATGATGGGGGGGGTCATATTAGAGGCATGTCATGGGATGAGCAGACCTCTTAGATTGTAACTCAAACTCTGAGAGCCTATGAAAACCTAAGAGAGGGGAAAGAGTTTCTGAAGACTATAAATTACCTGATGTTCCAATGCTACCTCATGCCTCATACTATGGGAGGCACCCATATCTTGCAAGGTTCATGAATAAAATCTACAATTTTCTCTCACTCTAGCAGGTTTTTCTTTCTTTTATTTAAAACAGTTTATAATTAATGATGAATAAACATTGGAATCCTCTACAAAATATCTAATAACCCAAGATCTTTGTTAAGTGTTCCCAAAAGCTAAATCTGACAGAATATAGTAAAAGGAATACTCATGATGAACTGTGTTTACTATGGTACTACAATAAATTACATGAAATATACTACTTTAGTTAACTTGATATTTGATACTTCCAAAATCTTTTGCTCTTTGTACCAAGCAATTAAATAAGAGTAGAACTATGCTCTAGGATCATTATTTTAAAAGTGGATTGAATCCAAACTTAAATGGGAAGAGAGGCCTCGAGTTTATGAGATGAATGAACTAGTACTGCCAAGAAGAATACATTAGAAATGTGTGGGAGGATTAGGAGGAGGGAAGAGTTTGCCTATTGGAACAGGAGCTTAGGGAAAGAAAGTTATTGGGTTGGAAAGGGCCTTGAGTACTCAACATGGTTATTTTTGGAATATTGCTTCCAACTTTACTCTGGCACTTTACAAACAATGAATTCTAAATGTCCCAGATTACCGAATTTCTCTAACTCTTGTTCTCATTTAATTGAGATAGTTTGTATTAACCTAACCTAGTTTTAAAAAATGAAGCTCCTGACAGTTCACTCTTTGTTAAAAAAATATATATATATATTGAAAAAAACAGTCATCAAAGACTTCAATTTTCTGTGGACAAAGTTTTGAAAGACAATTCATTTTCTAATCCTAACTAGAAATATATTACTTATAATTCTAGTCTTGTTTTTTAAATAAGGTAAGTTTTGTATTATTGTTACAAATTACTGTATTTTAAGCTAAATGGTTATATCATTTTTAGTTGTATATTTGGGCTATCTTCATCACAAATAGTGGGGGATGGTCATGGTGCCCTTCAGGTAAGGAACTGGGCATGTTTCATATTCTTTTTCAGGTACTCCTGACTCCAGGGCCTGTGCTCTATCCACTATGCCACCTAGCCTCCCCTCATTTTTCTTTTTACAGGATGTTGGAGACCATTTACCTGCTAGTGGGCAGGAAATTCTCTGATGGTCCTCTACTTGAATCTCTAGGACTTAAGCCCTAAGAGAGGGAAAGAGTGAATGGAGGAGAAACCCTGAGAGAGAATTTAGAGGTAGAATGAGCTTCAGTTGCAAGCACCCTGGAGGCTAGGAGATGTAAGGGACTAGTGTTGCTATTATTTTTACCAGCACAAGCAGCAGCAACAAAGACTGCTGTCACCTAGCACCATCATCATTACTTCTGTCCCAGGGAATGAACTGGTAAGGGACAGTTGAGGACTGGGTATCCACACGATGCAGAAAGGATATCTTCAGAGTATTTGGAGCCATGCTGAAAAAAGAATAAGTGGTGACTTACTGTATTTTCTGGCTCTATACTTCACTTTCATTCATAATTATACTTGATTAGAACACTCAGCCTATATTCCCAATCCATAGGTCTTAAGAATTTGTTTTGCTGTTTTACTTTTAAAGAAAACATTTATCCAAAATGAAGGGTTAACCATTGATTGCTGATCTGTGTGTATCCTTGTAAAATGGGAGAGGCAACATAGGTGGTATCATATGAGATGAGAGACAGATTATTTATTATTGTTGTGATCTTTTTTTATCAGAATGGGGGCCCAGAGCTGAAGAGCGACTTTAGTGATTTGTATTTTTGTATGATCCCAGAGAAGAAAGGGAAAAATATATATCCATCTTGCTTCCTAAACAAATATTTAATATCTTTGGTTAGGGTAGTTTGTAATTGTTATGAGAGGTCTATCATCTTCCTTTTTTCCATTTCCTCTCTCCATTGTCCCCTTCCCTAAAGTAGGCCTGAAAAGAAATCAAAGCCATGCCCAAAGAGCAAAGCTGAGCTAGTTGAATAAAGAAAAAGTCACACCCAAAGAGAGGAGCAGAAAAAGAATGATGTATCCCCTATGAGTGTAGGAGTCAGAAAGGAGTAATTAGCTTTCTTATCAGCACAATGGGGCAGCTAGGTGTCACTTTAGATAAAGAACCAAGCATGGAGTCAGAAAGAAATGGGTTCAAATCCAGCAGTAAGATACTTACTAGCTGTGAATTCCTAGGCAAGTCACTTATCCTTGTTTGCCTCAATTTCCTTATCTGTAAAGTGAACTGGAAAAGGAAAAGACAAACCCACTCCAGTATTTTTGCCAAGAAAATCCCAAATGGGGTTATGAAAGACTGGACATGGACTAACAACTATCAACACAATAGTATCTACTTAATCACAAAATGGCTAGATTTTGTACTTGATAGGCATTTAATAAATGTTAAACTGAATTGGTGACTATTTCAAGATACTTATACTATTGGATGGGAAAATCTGGTAAAATTTTTGTGAATTGAAGTGTCCGTGTGCGCTTGTGTTTGTGTTTCTTGCATCTGTGAGACTGTTCTACAAAAAGAAAAAGCTAAAATTTGTAAGGATCAGTGTCAGTATGTGATGAAAACTGCCATAGACAATTTTATTGGAACTGGAAAGAACCTTGGAGATTGTCTGATCCAGTCCTTTGAGTTGAAAGAACTTATTGGTTATTAACTTATAGGTTAGGTAATTTATAAAAGATGTGAGTTGCCAAGGTCATACATGTTACGCTCTTAGAGGCAGTATTTGAATCCAGATACTGTCAAACCATTCACCCAGATATAATAAACAGTGCAATGACTAATGAAGAAACATGCCTGACCCATTTTTTGATAGAGAACTAATAGATCCAAGATGCAGAAAAAGATGTACATTTTTAGGCCTGGCCTACCAGTCAGGAATTTTTGCTTAATTATGCATATTTATTATAAAGGTTTGTTTTTCCTTTTTTTTTGAGGGGGGGCAAGTGAAAATAAATAAAAATAAAAGAGAGAAAATAAATGCTCATTAACTTAAAAAAGCAAAATAAAATTTATTTAGAAACTTTTGAAAGAAGGAACTATACAGTCCCTGGAAGTTTACATGGATTCCAGCACATGTTCTCTGAGATGACCCTTTTTTTTAGTCCACCTCTCCTACCCATGCTCTATGGGGTGCAATTGCCATTGTATAAGAACCTGCCTGTCCTCTTTACAAGGAAAAGAGCTTTTCTGTTGTTGCAGAAGATGCTGTCTTATAATTCTTTTCAACTCATCTTTTGTCCTGTCATTCTTAGTGTGTTTGTGACTTTTTAAATGATCTTTCCCTTAATATAACTGCAGTGCTGTCCTAGGAGAAAGAAAGGAAAGGAATAAACATTTATATGATGCCTACTCTGAGCCAGGCACTATTAAATGATTATCTTACTTGATCCTAATCCTGGCAGATAGCTGCTCTTATCTTCATTTTACACTTAAGGAAATGGGGTAAATTGAGATTGGGTGATTTATCCAGGGTCAAACAGCTATTAGGTGTCTGAGACTGGATTTGAACTCAGGTGTTCCTGAATACAGGCCCAGTGCTCTAATCATTATTTCACCTAGCTGCCTCTCCTACCTTTTCATACAGAAACATTAACTATCAAATACAATTGAATAATATGTCACTGGGGTATCACATGATATTTTTTGCTTGTTTCCTTCACTCAGTTGAGATTTAAGCTGGATTCTGTTTACATATCTGAAACACTTTATTGAATAAAGAGGAAAAAAAACAAGATTCTATTAAAATGAGAAAAAAATAGGGTTTTTTTCCAATAAGCTATCTAAATTGTGATTTTACATAATTGGTTCTATATATATATATATATATATATATATATATATATATATATATATATATATATATATCTCCCATACATATATATATATGCAGAAGGTAGAAGTTTGTCACCTGCCTACAAGATTTGCCTGGCTTGAACTTTCATTTGGCTTTCTGGCATGAAGTTAGGGAGCAGGAAGGAGAAGGCAGAAGAGAGGTAAGGTACCTAAAAATTTCCATTCATTTGACTGATGAGTAAATGCATACCAGTGTTATCTCAGTAAATCTAAAGGCAAGCAAGATTCCTCAGAGCAAACATTCATGCTGCAAATTAATCCAACAAACACTTTTTTTTAACTCCTATTTATGTTCAAGATGCTGGTTTAAATATTAAAGTTACTTAAAAGACAAAGTGTCCCTTATTTAAGGAAGTATAGTCTATCTGAAGAGTTTATAACACAATTTGAGAAGCAAAAGATCATTGCAAATTGCAGGGACCAGGGAAGGCTCACCAGTGAGGGTGGCACCTAAACCCTTGAAGGAAGAAAAGAATCCTGTGAGACAAGGATGTGAAGGAAACACAATCCAGCCTGTACTGGTATATACAGTAAGGATTGTATATCAGGCTCAAAAAACAGTTATCCCTTCTACATCATGAAAATTAGTGGCACAGAGCCCTTACAATCTGGAAAATCCATATAAAATTTTTTGGCCCTTTGTATCAGAAAAGAAATCTGATTTTTTTTCTTTTTTTATGGGGTATTTACAAGACCTTACTGTAAAAATTTGGGTTAAGTTATAGGCTTTGTGTCATCTGCTGGCCTTTGCATATTGTCTGCAGCTTCAGCAAAACTTTACTCAAATTCCTCTTTAATTTCTTAGGCCAACCCAATATATCAAAATTGCAAATGGAGAAAAATCATGCTGTGGAGGGGATAATGATAATTATCCAGTTTGACTAAAATTAGTTTATGAAGAAGCTAAGCTAAAACTGGGGTAGGTTAATAAGGCTTTGCTCAACTTGGAGGCCCCAGAAGGCACTTTGAGTCCAATAGCTGCCAGAATTAATTTTTTTTTTAGAATTTTTGCAAGCTAAATGGGGTTAAGTGACTTGCCCAAGGCCACACAGCTAGGTAATTATTAACTGTCTGAGGCTAGATTTGAACTCAGGTACTCCTGACTTCAGGGCTGCACCACCTAGCTGCCCCCAGAATTAATTAACAAAGGAAACTATTCTATTAAATGGGAGCCTTACTCTGGCCAACATTCCTCTGGCCTCATTCCCATGAAATATCCCCCAAAGTAGCCTCATAGCAACCTAGGGCATAGTTGGTATATCAAACACAGGAAAAAAATACTAGGTTAGAAATATGTGATGGGGAATAAAATCTTGAAAAGTAGGTAGGAACCAATTGTAGATAGCCTTCAATGCTAATCTAAGAAGGGTTTTAATTCAGTAAACATTTATAAGTTCCTCCAGCATGCCAGGTAATCTGCAAGATGCTTGGGGATACAATGACAAAAATGAAAGTGTCCTTTCCCCAGTATGTGTTCAATCTATTAAGCAGGGAAAGGGCATCCATAGAACTATATACAAGGTAATGGGGAAGGAACAGTCTAATATGAAGGTCAATTTGCTAACAGAATGATAGGAAGCACAATGGAAGAGGTGGTGGTAATGGGGCTAGCATCGATGAGTATGAATGTGGGAAGCACCAATACAAGCTGACTCTGGTACATTGTTGCTAACAGGGTCAAGACTATGAAGGAAAGAAATTGAAAAGGAGTGATGTAGTCTGGGAGAACAGAGGGAAACATAGAGACTTTGTAAAGTTTCAAATTGTATGGAAAAAGAAACTGGAGGCATGGACAGTACAAATTTCAAAAAAACCCAAAGCTTATAGAGTGAATAAATTACATTGAAAGAATAGAATTCAATTCTTACCCATTGATCATTCTATTGGAATTCCTCCTCTCTTACTGGCCAAATATTTCCATACTGTTCCATCTCCTGAATTATGACTTGTCTTTTTAGATAAGCATCTTTCATTTCATTGAATATGTATTCGGTGTAGGAAATAGAGTAATCTAATTTCTTGCAATCTGAAATTAAATTTGAGGACCCAGTCACAGACTTAGATTTAGATCTTTTTTAGTAAGTTTATGGATCAGAATGTATTTATTCTAAATAGTAGGTATTTGCTTATCTTTCTGTCTAATAGAATTCACTAGTTGCCTATGAGAGAAGCTGTGCAATCCACAGCAAAGTGTAGGAGATGGGCAGCTAGACAAGATATATTTTTGTCTTCACTAAGATCTTAGAAAAAGATCTTCACTATGCCATCAATAAAGTGTATTTCCTTGGGCAAATCACCTTGCAGTGTGGGATTAAATTTAAATATAAACTGAACCCTGTTGGCTGCAAATTGACTTAGAAAAACCACAAATTAGCATTATTTTTGTTATAGCACTTTAATTTACTTTAAAAAAAATATTTCCAAATTTCCTTTTAATGTGGTCTGGGTAGCTTTGCCAATGAGTGGTTGAATTTTCTCCCAGGTCTAATGTAAAACTCTTTGTATTTTCAAGGACAGAGTTCCAATTTAGCTTCTCAGTTAAGTCCATGGATTCCCTTTTGGTTCACAGGTTCCCTGTTGTGCAGCCTTCCTTCATAGCAAACACTTGTTCAGAATACAATAAAAAGGGAGCAACTAGGTGACACGGTGGTTAAGAGCACCAGCCCTGGAGTCAAGGGAACTGAGTTCAAATTCAGCAAGTCTGTGCCCTTGGGCAAATCACTTCAACCCACTGCCTCACAACAATAACAACATAAAACCCAGAATGCAATAAAAAATAAATTGAAGTTACCTAGAACCAAAACTCATTGTAGAAGTTCATACAGCAAATAAACAAAAGTGATCCAGCACAGAAAACTGAAGGTCAGTGACCCTGGATTGCTAGATGGCTATGAGAGGGAATAAATTTATCAGGTCCTAATAGCAGTGACAGTAAAGGAAAGAACAAAATTCTGTTGAGGCAGATCTTGGATTAATCTGCCCAGAGTTGTAGCACCTTTCGTTGACAATTGACTGACCTCTGGCATTTGTGTCCATCCGTACCCTTGGGTCTTTCTCTCCAGAAATCCAACTTTCCCAGCTTCCTCTCTCCTTCCATCTGGGAAAAACTACATTTTCCCATTAGTCCCCTTGCCAATAAGAGTCTATAAGTATATGAAAAACAGCCCCCAGAGTCAGGGATACTCTGAAATTCTGCCTCTAATATATACTGGCCATATTTACCCCAGAAAAATTATTTAACTTTCCAGTGCCCCAGGCAATGCCTAAGACTATAAATTTCAGAACAAGTTTTCCATCAACATTGATTGAGGGTGTTTCCTCACTGGGAATTCCTTATGCCACTGATAATACAGATGAAGACCAAAAATAAATGATCACTTTGCAGGTATTTGCAGAATAGTATAAATGAGAGAAGTTATGAGTATTGCTTTGAAAGAATGACATTATATAATTTGTGTATTATTAGACTATGGTTTTTCTACAATTTAAGCCCAAACTTAGACAATCCATAAATTGGGAATTATGGCTAAATACAATGTAAGCAAGTTTTTTTTTTTATTCAAAGCACTCAATTGGGACAGCTTGGTGGTGCAGTGGATAGAGTACGGATCCTGGAATATCAGGAAGACCTGAGCTCAGATCTGGCCCAGACACTTAATACTTTACTTAGCTGTTTAACCTTGGGCAATCACTTTATCTTGTTGCCTTGCAAAAATCCCATAGATAGGTGGATAGATAGATGGATGGATGTATGCACAGATTAGCCTAGTAGCAACCTCAGTAAGCACAGTCTGGCACATCATAGGAACTTAATACTTAATCCATTTGCTTCCCCCTTCTCCTGAAAATTATTGTTCAAAATTGTTGACTGGTTCATGCACACTTGAAATTTAAGAATATTATTTCTTACTAAAAGGCAGTAATGACTGCAATAAAGTTGAGACCAGTTTAAATAAATTGTTTTGATAATAGAATAGTAAAGATGACCCTGATTGGCATCAGCTATTTTTTTATTGATATTAGTTCAAGTTGCTTAACCACATATGTACACAGGACTAAATGTTGAATAAAAACATACTGTCTGCTCATAAAATTTCCAAGAAGCCAAGGCACAGATTAGCCTATTCAGATGGAACTGTGATCTCATGGGTTTTTATGTCTCTTCCAATGATGCAAATCACAACCTGCCCATGCCTACCCATCTCATGTGACTCTTATACATGTCCTCCCATAAGTTTGCCATAAGTGTTACACCCAATGTGTAGAGAGTCTTCCATGGCAACATGTAAAACAGAAAACAAAACAGGAAAAGAGGGACTTGTACCTTTGTTATTTCTGGTTGCAAAAGGGAACTAGGAAGGAAGAAGCTGATGTTAGGGATTCTCTTGTCTTACTGAGGTAGCAGACTGTCCACTGTAATGCATATCTATCATCCATTTGAAATTAAGTAAAAATTAAATTGTTCAATAAATTACCCAGGTTTCTATGCTTATCTCCATCCCTTTTGAGTGTCAACCTGTCAATGTGAAACAGTTGGTAAACAACACTGACAAGCATTAGGGTTTATGCCATGATGGTCAAAGAGGAATGTTTCTAAAATATACAGTCAACAGTACATAGGCAGAGAAAGCTGAAACATTATTGAGAAAATATATGATTGGCACATATCACTATCAATTCACTCTGAGGGTCTGGGGAAGGGACAGCATTGATGGTCACTAGATTGGGAAAAAAGCATCTTTGAAAAAAATTGTTTTCCCTGATTTGGGCCCTATTTTATCTGATGAGAACTGATAAAGAATACTAAACCATTTTAATACATCTCAATATAGTGGCAAATTTTCCTTTTATTTTTAGTTTGGTGTGTTATTCTAGACTTAGCACACAGATGAATAATTCCAAGGAAGTGATCATAAATTTTTAATAATTTCAGTACTGTCATTCTAGAACAAGGGCACATTGAGGAGATAACATCATCTCAACATGTGGGCTGAGTTGAGTCTGCTTCAGATGGTTTCTCTCAAAGTTAATTGATGGAAACTTCCCACCTTCAGAGTCTCTTATTACCTTAGCAATACCATGCCAAGACTGTTGAACTGCAGCTGTGGGTGTTACGCAGACCACCCACACTACCAGTGTCAGGAAGGCTGTTCTTTCAAACCTCTAATTTATCTAATAATGTCTTTAGTGACTTGTGTAGGTTTGGCATTGTAATGAAAATGTTGCCTGGCTTGGGTTAGAATAAGAGTTCCGTTTGCAGCCTTAAAATTTGTGTTCTCTGGTGTGGAAGAGGTCTCATTAATACCTGCTTTTGTGTATCTAACATAGTCCTTAGAGTCTGAGGGGAAAAATTCTGTTAACCATCTACTTGGGCTATTCTTAATTGACTAATTTCTCCGAGTTTCAGTTTCTTCCTATCACACAGGAGTTCTTTGAACCCTAAAATTGCCATAGAAATGCAAGTTATTATTTTTGTCACTTCTATTACTTTTAATAAACCAACTCATTAAAGTACTCTGACATTCTGGATATTTAGAATTATATTTTAGAACAAGAAAGAAATTTTAAAAATATCTAGTTCCCTTCATTTTTCAAGTGAGGAACCAGAAGCCCAGAGAAATTAAGTTATTTGCTTAGTGTCATATGGCTATTTAATAGCAGACTTGGGACCAGTTTTCTGACTCTTACTCTCATTACTCTCACTCTCTAAGATTGTACATAACTATTAAATGCTGTAATTTTGATTCTCTCCCAGAAAGTGTCAGCTCACTCAGTATGAAACCACACATATCTAGTCTTCAGAGTCAGTATGTGTCACTGATTAGATCCTGAAATTGCATCTAATCTTCTGGACCCTGTGGCAAAACAGATAGCACGTGGTGTGAATTGAAGGATACCACTGCCTACTGAGGGTTTGAGTTATTGTCATAATTATGAGGATCTTTCCTTGATTGCTCAAAGGCAGACTACAAGGAGGAAAAAAATCAAATTGTGTGTTCACTGCAGCTAGGGGAAATCCTAAAGGTTTCCTTTAATGTAGTCCATGTCGCTGAATCCACATTCGCCAGTGTGAAGTCTAAATGGGAAAGTAGTCATGTCTTACATAGAAAACTAACATGCTCTTTTCTGAAATTTGTCATATTCGGCAAGGAATATAGTGCTAATCCACAGATTTGGAGAATGATTTTCATGCTTTTATAATGACAGAACATCTGTGTCTGCCTTAACGTTCTGCTATATCACTGCTTGACTTTTACAAAATGATTCATTTAGGGGAAAAAACCTGACAAAAAAAATTTTAATTTGTGTAAACAATGATTAAAGACTGAGCCCACAGAAGGTGTGTGGTTTGTGCATTATAACACAGTCAATTTCTTTCTGTGAATCATAAAATATTCTTCTAAGCAGGTTTTGGTTTTATGTTTTCTTTTGTGTGTTTTTTTTAAATAATACAAACAAGATGACAAGTTAGGCTAAAAGATGTGAAGTGACTAAAGAGTAAATACTTAGTTACTATTAATAACAGGGATAAATAATTAGGACATTTGTGACTGTAGCACAGTAACAAAGATTTCAGTGAATGTCAGTTGAGTTGAAGGACCATGCATAATTCTGGTGTGAAGGATAATTATTTATTAGCCTTCAAGTAGTATCAGATAATGTGATAGATGAAATCTGGAATAACTGAGGAAATAGGTTTGAACTTATCAATTTATTAAGCAGTGCATGCCAATTGCATAACAAATCAGGACCAAACCTTCTCAGCTTGGCACTGTACCCTGAATACTGGGGAGGACAGATTTTTATGCATTGAAAAAATTAACAGAATTATAAACAAAGATATATGAATAGGTAATCTGATTTCTTATTGGAGGAAAGATTAATGGCTTTCAGGTTGGAAAGGGGAGAGCCAAGTGTCTGTATCCAAAAAAAAAAAATACAAGGAAATAGTAACTGACCAGTATAGGACCAGTTTTTCAGATAAGACATATGGGTTGTTTGATATGTATAATTGTGAGAAAACTCCTTGCATCAGTCTTTGGACTTGACTGGGTTTTTGGTCTAAATTAGACTAGACCCATAATTGAATAGAAAGAGAACTGAACTAGATTCAGAATTGAATCATAAGATGGAATCAGGATGGTTCACTCAATTCGCACAATTCCTTTAATAATTTGATGATGAGCCCCGGCCCTGGTGTCAGGAGTACCTGAATTCAAATCTGGCCTCAGACACTTAATAATTACCTCGCTGTGTGGCTTTGGGCAAGCCACTTAACCCCATTGCCTTGCAAAAACTAAAATCTAAAAAATAAAAAATAATAATTTGATGATGGGTGTCAATATGTGACAATTTTATTGAACCTGAGAGCCTCTTATGAGCAAAACCATGGGAAATTCAGTACTAATACATTGCTATATACACAGAGTCACTACTGGCTTTGGTGAAGAACATCCTATTTAAAATGATTAGCTTTCCAAATGAAGTATAAATAAAATGCTGATGAATGATTTATTTCTCTTCTCAGTTGAGGATATGCTAGATTTAAAAATGATCAAATGGTCCATAAGATAGAATTATTACATTTACCTGCATATAGCTAGGAGGATTGATTTGGGTGCTTTGAGGTCTAAACCAAAGAACAAAATTCTAAATGAGCATTCATTCTCTTTAATGGATTTGTTTTTTATGAGGATAGAAAACTTTTGATGGTTGGGATGATGAATAATGTAGAATAACTTGTAATGGGTGGGTATATGAATGAAGTTTAGAGAGGAAAAGTGTAGACCTTTTAATTCATTGGTATGGGAACTCCCAGTGTGGAATGTCCCCTTAATTGACACAAACAGTAACTCATCTGTAATTTATAGTCTTTGAATGTTGTTGCATGGGGCACTGAGAGGTTAAGATAGCTATCCATAATCACACAGTCAGTTTGTGCCAAAGACTGGACTTGAATCCATGTTTTTCTAATTCTCAATCCCACTCTTAATCAGCTATGACATCTTGTCTCTACCACCTATATAATTTTTATAAAAAGTCATTTTTCTTGTCTACTTCAAGTAATTAAGGAGGATTACTTAACAACTCACTCAGAATTTCTGAGTTGAAATAACAGAAGACCTAGATTCAGACCCCACTCAGACACTGACTAGTTTTGTGTTAGATTAAAAATGATCAAATGATCCACAATATAGAATTATTACATTTACCTGCATATAGCTAGGAGGATTGACTGGGTGCTTTGACTTCTAAACCAAAGAATGATTTTCTGAAAACCTGGGCAACAAATCTCTTAATCTCCTGCTGTCTTTAGGGTATTCTCTCTCGCTCTTTCACTCTCTCGCTCTCTTTCTCTCTCGCTCTCTTATTTTCCCAATTAAATTCATTTTTATTAAATTTTGAGTTATAGTTTTTCCTTCCTTCCTCCTTCCCCTTTCCTTTTCCCAAAATGGTGAGCCATTTGATATAGATTATTTATATGCAATCATGTAAATCAGATTTCTATATCCATCATGTTTTGAAAGAAAAAAACTAAAAGGAAAAAAATACAGTAAAAATAGTATACTTTTATCTCAATTCAGTTCTTTCCATGGATCCAGATTGGAATTGGGGGCAGCTAGGGGGTGCAGTAGATAGAGCATTGGCCCTGGCATCAAGAGGACCTGAGTTCAAATTCGACCTCAGACACTTAATAATTACTTAGCTATGTGACTTTGGGCAAGTCACTTAACCCCCTTGCCTTGCAAAAACCAACAACAAAAACCAAGACTTTTGTAAAATAAATAATTTTAAAAAAGAAGAAATCCTTGGAATTATCTTAGATTAATATATTTCTAAAAGGAGCTAAATAATTCTTAGTTGATCATCACACATTGTTGTGCATTCTATGTACAGTATTCTGATTCTACTCATTTCACTTTGTATCAGTGCATGTAAGTCTTTCCAGGTTTTTCTGAAATCTGCCTGCTCATCATTTCTGATAGCACAATAATATTTCATTGCATTCATATATCACAGCTTTTTCAGTTATTACCCAATTGATTGGTATCCTCTCAATTTCCAAATTTTTGCCTAGGTTACTCCAAATTACAGAGGAGTTGCTAATTGTATTAGTGGAAGGGTTTCTGCACTGGTAGTTCCCATACCAATGAATTAAGTGGTCAAAATTTACCCCCCACAAACTACAGAGCAGTTGTTGCATATTTTAAATATCCATATTTCCCACTTTGGACATGACTCTATTTTCCTAGGTGTCAGTTTTTTCATCTGTAAAATGAAGGGGTTGAATTTCATGGCCTCTGAGGCCATGAGCATCCCTCAGATGATTAATTAAACATAATTTTTTTCTACTTGGATTAGAAATGACTGAATTAGTCAAAACTTTCTATTTTTCAGAAATCCTCCCAAAGAACCTAACACAAAGTTCACAGAGATCCCAATGCAGTGAAATTTGCTAAATCATTCCTCCCTCCCTAACAGTATTTGTCAGAAATATCTTGTTGTTATTCAGTTGATTTATGGTGATTCCATTTGGAGTTTTCTTGGAAAAGATACTCCATTTCCTTCTGCAGTTCATTTTCCCAACAAGGAAACTGAGGCAAACTGACTTGCCCAAGGTTACCCATCTAGTAAGTATCTGAGGCCAGATTGAACTCAGGAAGGAGTCTTCTCAATTTCAGGTCCAGAGGTCTATGTCTTGATCCCTCTTCCCGTCCCCCCACCCAGACATATTTTATATTTGCTCAAACATAAAAATTTCTTATATCAGAATCTTCCTAGCACTGTATGAGAAAAGGTAAATGGAGGCAGTTAATGCACATTAGTCACTCCTGGAAATTCTCTTAATAATGACAGGATATGCTTCTGTTTAACTGGTATCAAACATTCTCTGATGTGACTTTTAAATTATATTTGAAAATTTTATTTTTCAGAAATAATAACTGTTTTAATTCAAAGTCAAAACCATGAGAAAAGATTCAGGTTTAGTTTATAGCTTTCTGTCACATGGGGATTGCTATGTGGATAAAGTGTCTGGCATGATTTTGAACATCTCTCTAGGTATTAGTCAGCTAATCCTCTTCCCTACCTCACTGAAAATATTTTCATTCTGTCTGACAAAAGAGAAAAAAAATTAACAGGGACTAAAAGTGTCTTGCAGATGATACATCTGTCACTAATGGATCTGATGCTTAATGCTCTCAAGTTTTAACATCACTTTATGAATTCAGAGCTGAGCAATTGAAAATTGAAGAAGGAAGTTTCCTTTTTAACTCAAAGAAGACGAGAGGATGTGTGTTTGTGAGAGTGAGTGTGTGTGTGTGTGTGTGTGTGTGTGTGTGTGTGTGTGTGTGTAGGGGGGTGTGATTGTACAGAAAAGATGATTTGGGAATACACCCCCCCCCGAGCCTAAGTCAGTCTTACGGCAGTAAAATCAAGAAAGTAAAACTAAGACAACTTTTATAAACTTTTATAAACACTTCAAGGAATTAAGGAGGATTAATTAACAACTGAGAATTTTTGATTTGGAGTCAATAAGACTTGGGAGTTCAGATCCCACAAATATACTTCATAGCTTTGTGACCCTGAGCTAGACTCTTAACCTCTTACTAGCCCTAGCTTACAACTAAAAATTACGCAAAATTGTTAATTGCAGTGATGGAGTTTTCTTTTCTAGAAGTTCCCATATCAGTGAATTAAATGGTCTAGACTCACCCAAAAATTAGGGGCTCTAGTTAGAATTATTGGATTTATTCAGAAAAATAAACTCTTTGTTAGGAACCATTCAAGTATATACACTGCCCCAGAACTCCCTGGGTTTCACAGGACCTACCATAGGTGGTGGTAGTTGTTGTGTCATTTCAGTCATCACTGACTCTTTGTGACCCCATTTGGCATTTTTTTAGCAGAGAAACTGGAGTGGTTTTCCATTTCCTTCTCCAGTTCATTATAATGGTCACACAGCTAGTATGTGTCTTAGATTATATTTGAATTCAGGTTCTCCTGACTCCAGGCCTAGTGCTCTATATCCATTGTACCATCTAGATACCCTACCACAGGTGGAGATCCTATTAATTTCCCCTATAGATTATAATTTCCAATAAAGCAAGAAGGCCCATCCTCTTAATCTTTGTATCTCTTTTGATATGGCATAATGAAAGGGACACTTTCTTAATGTTTTCTCAACAATAGAGGATTTAACCATTGCTACTGCATCTCCTTTGTTTTACGATGCCCATTTCTTTTTAATTTCACAATCATTTCCTGACATGTAGAATCCTTCCCAATAACAAAGAAAAACAGTTAAGCAAAACTCCAGTATATCTATATCTTCTTCCTCTCTCTCTCTCTCTCTCTCTCTCTCTCTCTCTCTCTTTCTCTTCTCTCTCTGTTCTCTTTTCTCTCTCATTCACCTCTCTGAGACCATAATTGACTTTTGTATTTCACCTGAATTAAACTGATTTTTAATGTTATCTTTATTAACCTCATTGCATTTAATGTATTTTTGTTCTCCTGGTTGTCCTTTTTTCACTCTGCATTCATTCATTTTCCTCCCCATATTTCCCTGAATCCCTCTTACAGCAGAATAATATTCCATATTCACATCTCACATTTTTTTCAACCATTCTCCAATCTGAGTTCCCACTTTCTTTCTACTTTTGTTACCACAAAAAATACTACTATGAATATTTTGGAACATATAGGACCTTTCTGTCTTTTACCTTATATCCCTTCTGGTTTTGAAATGACTTCAGCTTTATATGAAATTCATTGCTTTATTAACTCTTGCTAAAAACTGGTTTCCTTTTATCTTTTTCAGTAATTGCCCTTCCTTTTTGGCTGCTGCTTTAGCCAGAGCAACATCAGATGAAGTCCTTCAGAGTGATCTTTCTATGTACTATATACCAAAGGAAACAGATGGCACAGAAGGAACTGTGGGTAAGTAGCTCTATATATTATTTGAAATACTAAAATGTTGTTATGCAAAGTGACCCACAGCAAATGACATTTAAATATATATTCAGCTGTATTTCATCAATAATGGTTTGAATTCATATTAGCTATCAGAGAGAGACATTTTTAAAAAACTAGTTGAGGAGGAAAAAATATCTTCCAGTTTTTGTAAATAAATTCAGAAGAGGGGAGAGAGGTAAAGGAAGTTACTATGCCACTAGCGGAAAAGAGACAGTTACAATGACAACTGTAGTAGAAGAGACTGATGACTACACAAATGGAGAGAGGAGAGTGAAGAGAAAGTATTATTAGCCAATTACTGGTCAAGCATTAAAGAGCATTAATTATAAGTTAAGGGACCTGTCAGGTTTTTAGTATTTTTTTAGTTTGTGTCTGATTTGAGTTTAATTGGGAGCAAAATAAATATAAAGTTTTGTAACTTAAAGTACAATAAATTCAATAAATCAAGCATATAGAGCACTGAAAATGTAACATACCAAAAAAAATGTAAAGAATAAAAAAAGCTTCCTAAATGCAACTGTAAACCTATCAATCACTGGTGAAGTAGCTATAGAATTCAAACTTTTTGAGATGCTATTGTAGGTTTTTTCCTCCCAGGCAAAGGAGCACAATAGATTTGTCAATGTCTTAGAGAGGCAAGAATTTATTCAGTCCATGAGTGCCTCTAAGGAAATGTTGATATTTTTGAAAATGAGAGACCTTTCAGCTCAAAATAATCTAATATGGCAATTTTTCATTGTAAAACATTAACCTAAGACCCAATATGTTTACCATTCTAGGCCCAGTAATAAAAAGTTTAATAAAAAAACAAATCCAATTTCTAACTTCAAGGAGTTATGAGATAGCTATGGACAAATAAAATTCAATTCAACAAACATTTAAGTGTCTTCTCTACGGATACAGTGACTAAAGCAAAAGTCCCTTCCCACAAGCAACTTATAATCTACTGCAATAAATAGTGTGCACATAACAAATTAAAATATAAAGCAAACTGGATTGGGGTGGGGATCAGAAAACCCTTGCAGAGGAGGAGGAGGTCACTGAGCTGAGCTTTGAAGGAAAACAAGAATTCTGAAAGGCCAAGAGTCAGAGGATGAGTATCTCAGTGAAGTAAAACAACCCATGTGAAGCCATAGAGGCAGGGGTTTGGGAAATGACTGTTTGGTCTAGCTGGAATATAAAATTCCTAAGGTAAAAGTCAGATTATGGGAGGTCTAAAACACCACTTACAGGACTCTATATTCTGTCTGAGAAAGAATGGGGAGAAAGAAGAGAAGCTTTTAGTTGGGACTCATCACATGCTTTACAGATAAGATAGCAGTGGAGCTGAGGCTGGAAGGAAGGCAGAAATAAGGAGAGTGCCTTTGTTGACATGAAAAATGACCTGTGCATTGAGGGAGATGTCAATTGAAGTTAGAGGAACAATTAGTATAAATAAGTAAATAGAAATTATATGGTCCAACCTGTGCTTAAGATTACTTTAGTGTGTTAAGGCTGTGTTTAAGAGGAAGAACTAATAGGGTATTTCAATTCTCCTGATGAGAGCAGATGAGACTTTGACCAAAAAAGTTCAAAGAAGGGAAGCAGCTGAGCAAGTGGAACAGATGGGACAGATGTGAAAAATGTTGTGGAGGAAGAATTGACAGGGACATTTCAATTGATTAGACATGAGGGAATGAAGGATGATGATGTTTGTCCTTCATTATTGATGGAGACCACAACACCATGAGGTGATGCCATGACAAGCACATGAACTGGATTTGAGTGAGGGGGATGCTGTGCTAAGTCAGCAGTCTCACTTACTCCTCTAGAGTCAACTGGATCCAGTGGCCAGATAGGAATCAGGATGACTAGAGATGGACTTGGATGAAAGGTAATCAGGGTTAAGTGACTTGCCAAAGTTCACACAGGTAGAACTGAGACTAGATTCGAGCTTCTGTCCTCCTGACTTCAAAGCCAGTGCTCTATCCATTGTGCCACCAAGCTGCCCCAGGAATGAGGGAATGGGAAGAGACATATATGAAAGTTTTTGAATCTAGGTTACTGGGAGGATGATAATATTTTTAGCAGAAATAAGGAAGTGGAGGTATGTTTTGGAAGGAGGAGGAGAGATATATGAGTTATGTTGAGCCTGAGGTGCCAGTGAAGTTGTCCAGCAGGTAATTGGATGGGAAATGGAGTGGGGGGGGGTAAATTAGAGCTAGATAATTTGACATGAGAACCATCTACAAACATGATTATTTTGACACCAGTGAGAACAGAAGAGATCACCCTGGAGGAATATAGAAAAGAAAGACAGCTAAAAGAGAGATCTTTGAGGAATGTTCAAACATAGGAGGTGGCAGAAGAATAAAGAACTAGCTTAGGACTCTGGTCGGAGTAGGGAGCAGCTAGGTGATGCAGTGGATAGAGCACTGGCCCTAGAGTCAGGAGCACCTGAGTTCAAATTCGGCCTCAGATACTTAATAACTACCTATGGATAAAGCACTGGCCCTGGAGTCAGGAGTACCTAAGTTCAAATCCGGTCTCAGACACTTAATAATTACCTAGCTGTGTGGCCTTGGGCAAGCCACTTAATCCCATTTGCCTTGCAAAAACATAAAAAAAAACCCCAAAAATTTAATAACTACCTAGCTGTGTGACCTTGCATAAAGTCACTTAACCCCTTTGCCTTACAAAACAAAACAAAAACCAAAAATAAATAAATAAATGTCAGGATTCTGGTCAGAAAGATTGGAAAAGAACTAAAAAAGGGAGAATCACAAAAGCCAAAGGAGAAATGGATAGGAGGGAAGAGTTCACAGTATCTAAAACTGCAGAACAGTCAAGGAGGGATAAGAACCAAGAAAAAATTATTGGCATTGCCAATTAAAGATTATTGATAGTTTCTCTAATAAAGGCCTAATTTCTCAAACATATAGTCAAATATTTGAGTCAGATTTATAAGAATACAAGTCATTGACCAGTTGATAAACTGACAAAGGATTTCAACAGGCAGTTTTCAGAAGAAGAAATCAAAACTCTATAGTCATAAGAAGAAATACTCTCTCTGTTGAGAAATGTAAATTAAAAACAACTAAGATTATCTACCTCACACTTATCAGATTAGCTAACATGACAGAAAGGGAAAATGACATGTGGAAAAAATGAGACATTAATGCACTGTCAGTGGTGTTGTGAACTGGTCCAGTCATTCTAGAAAGCAATTTGGAACTATGCCTCAAAGGAGTAAAACAATATGCATACTTTTTGACCCAGGTAAACCTCTACTAGATTTGTGACATAAAGAGATCAAAGGAAAAGGAAAAGAACCAATAGCTGAACAAATTGTGGTTTATGATTGTGGTAGAATACTATTGTTCTTTAAGAAATGAATAGCAGAATGGTTTCAGAAAAACCTAGGAAGATCTATATGAACTGATGCAAAGTGAAGTGAGCAGAACCAGAAGATCATTGTATATAGCAATAGCAATACTGTCTGATGGTCAACTGTGAATGACTTAGCTACTCTCAGCAATGTAACGATCCATGACAACCCAAAGGACTTATGATGAAAAATACTATGTATCTCCAGAGAAAGAAATAATGTTTAAATGCAGATCAAAGCATATTTTTTTATTCTTTATATTCTAGATTGTTATGGGATTGTTTTTTGGAGGGGTCTTTGTTTTCTTTTGTAGCATGGCTAATATAGAAATGTTTTGCATGACTGCACTGCATAATCTATATCAAATTGCTTGCCTTCTGGGAGGCAATATTAAAAATGTCTTGATAAAATTTAATTGAGAAGAAAAATTTTTAAGATTGTTAGTGAAAGGATTGTGAATGTAAGCCAGATTTTAGGACATTGGAAGAATATAGTAGTAAACTAAGAAGCACTAATGGGGGAAGTAAACTAGTCTAGCTAAAAATGTTTAGGGAAGAAAGATGAGATGAGAAGGTAGCTTGTGGGGGTTATAATATCAAAGAAAGGGATTCTTTGGTTTATAGTGTTATTCAACTAAGATCCAAAAGACTGGAGTGAATGGGAAGCAAAGGGTTGAGGAGTTAGCGCAACTCATGTCAGAAGACTGGTTTTCACAGTTCACTAAGAGATGAGGTGATTTACTCAGAGGAGGGGAATGTTGAATTGAAGAAGGAAGTGAGCTGAAGCTTAAAGAGAGGAGGAGGTTTAGAACAACTATCTTGGGGAAAGTGATAGGGAGTCAGTATTTAATGGATAAAAGGATTTCCACATAAGTAAAGACCCAGTTAAGGTTAGAATTGCTTGTCCAGTTTTGGACATTTACTTTAAATTTGCTACAGGAAAAAAATCAAACCAGATTAGTTAGATTCTGAGGAATATAAAGAAAATGAATAATGAAGAGAATTGCTCTTTGGACAGTGAGTATGTCATTTAATAAAGGGCCCTGGAAACAAGAGCAAACAAAATTAGGAGACATCTAGGAGACTTGTATCACTTCTCTGTT